>NW_026871771.1:0-44762 GCF_028564815.1 Eubalaena glacialis | reverse complement strand
GGCGTAGGGTATGGGTTAGGGTTAGGGTTAGGGTTAGGGTTAGTTTTAGGGTTAGGGATTGGTTTAGGGTACGGGTTAGGATTAGCGTACGTGTTAGGGTTAGGGTTTGGGTTAGGGTTAGGGTACGCGTTAGGGTTAGGGTATGGGTTAGGGTTAGGGTACACGTTAGGATTAGGGTATTTATTAAACCTATCCCACTCTCTAGATACCACTTAGCACGTAAAGGAATATTATTTGGGGTCCAGCCATGGAGAAGATTTTAGTCACTAGGATAAGATAAAGAATAAACACATTATAAAAAAATCACATTAGGATTTTCTTTTTAACCTGTTCCTTAAAACACTAGTGGTTAGGAAATCTAATGGAGGCAAAAGCAGTCAAGGGTAGTTTAGGGTTAGGGTTAGGGTTAGGGTTAGTGTTAGGGTTAGGGTACGGCTTAGGGTATGGGATAGGGTATGGGTGAGGGTACGGCGTAGGGTAGGGGTTAGGGTTAGGGTTAGGGTTAGGGTTAGGGTTAGGGTACGGCTTAGGGTACGGGTGAGGGTACGGGTGAGGGTACTGCGTAGGGTATTGGTTAGGGTTAGGGTACGACTTAGGGTACGGGTTAGGGTACGGGTGAGGGTACGGCGTAGGGTATAGGTTAGGGTTAGGGTTAGGGTTAGGGTACGGCTTAGGATACGGGTTAGGGTACGGGTGAGGGTACGGCGTAGCATATGGGTTAGGGTTAGGGTTAGGGTTAAGGTACGGCTTAGGGTACAGGTTAGGGTACGGGTTAGGGTACGGCGTAGGGTATGGGTTAGGGTTAGGGTTAGGGTTAGGGTTAGTTTTAGGGTTAGGGATTGGTTTAGGGTACGGGTTAGGATTAGCGTACGTGTTAGGGTTAGGGTTTGGGTTAGGGTTAGGGTACGCGTTAGGGTTAGGGTATGGGTTAGGGTTAGGGTACACGTTAGGATTAGGGTATTTATTAAACCTATCCCACTCTCTAGATACCACTTAGCACGTAAAGGAATATTATTTGGGGTCCAGCCATGGAGAAGATTTTAGTCACTAGGATAAGATAAAGAATAAACACATTATAAAAAAATCACGTTAGGATTTTCCTTTTAACCTGTTCCTTAAAACACTAGTGCTTAGGAAATCTAATGGAGGCAAAAGCAGTCAAGGGTAGTTTAGGGTTAGGGTTAGGGTTAGGGTTAGGGTTAGGGTTAGGGTTAGGGTACGGCTTAGGGTATGGGATAGGGTACGGGTGAGGGTACGGCGTAGGGTAGGGGTTAGGGTTAGGGTTAGGGTTAGGGTTAGGGTTAGGGTACGGCTTAGGGTACGGGTGAGGGTACGGGTGAGGGTACTGCGTAGGGTATTGGTTAGGGTTAGGGTACGGCTTAGGATACGGGTTAGGGTACGGGTTAGGGTACGGCGTAGGGTAGGGGTTAGGGTTAGGGTTAGGGTTAGGGTACGGCTTAGGATACGGGTTAGGGTACGGGTGAGGCTACGGCGTAGCGTATGGGTTAGGGTTAGGGTTAGGGTTAGGGTACGGCTTAGGGTACGGGTGAGGGTACGGCGTAGGGTATGGGTTAGGGTTAGGGTTAGGGTTAGGGTTAGTTTTAGGGTTAGGGATTGGTTTAGGGTACGGGTTAGGATTAGCGTACGTGTTAGGGTTAGGGTACGCGTTAGGGTTAGGGTATGGGTTAGGGTTAGGGTACACGTTAGGATTAGGGTATTTATTAAACCTATCCCACTCTCTAGATACCACTTAGCACGTAAAGGAATATTATTTGGGGTCCATCCATGGAGAAGATTTTAGTCACTAGGATAAGATAAAGAATAAACACATTATAAAAAAATCACGTTAGGATTTTCCTTTTAACCTGTTCCTTAAAACACTAGTGCTTAGGAAATCTAATGGAGGCAAAAGCAGTCAAGGGTAGTTTAGGGTTAGGGTTAGGGTTAGGGTTAGGGTTAGGGTTAGGGTTAGGGTACGGCTTAGGGTATGGGATAGGGTACGGGTGAGGGTACGGCGTAGGGTAGGGGTTAGGGTTAGGGTTAGGGTTAGGGTTAGGGTACGGCTTCGGGTACGGGTGAGGGTACGGGTGAGGGTACTGCGTAGGGTATTGGTTAGGGTTAGGGTACAGCTTAGGATACGGGTTAGGGTACGGGTTAGGGTACGGCGTAGGGTAGGGGTTAGGGTTAGGGTTAGGGTACGGCTTAGGGTACGGGTTAGGGTACAGGTGAGGGTACGGCGTAGGGTATAGGTTAGGGTTAGGGTTAGGGTTAGGGTACGGCTTAGGATACGGGTTAGGGTACGGGTGAGGCTACGGCGTAGCGTATGGGTTAGGGTTAGGGTTAGGGTACGGCTTAGGGTACGGGTGAGGGTACGGCGTAGGGTATGGGTTAGGGTTAGGGTTAGGGTTAGGGTTAGTTTTAGGGTTAGGGATTGGTTTAGGGTACGGGTTAGGATTAGCGTACGTGTTAGGGTTAGGGTTTGGGTTAGGGTTAGGGTACGCGTTAGGGTTAGGGTATGGGTTAGGGTTAGGGTACACGTTAGGATTAGGGTATTTATTAAACCTATCCCACTCTCTAGATACCACTTAGCACGTAAAGGAATATTATTTGGGGTCCAGCCATGGAGAAGATTTTAGTCACTAGGATAAGATAAAGAATAAACACATTATAAAAAAATCACATTAGGATTTTCTTTTTAACCTGTTCCTTAAAACACTAGTGGTTAGGAAATCTAATGGAGGCAAAAGCAGTCAAGGGTAGTTTAGGGTTAGGGTTAGGGTTAGGGTTAGTGTTAGGGTTAGGGTACGGCTTAGGGTATGGGATAGGGTATGGGTGAGGGTACGGCGTAGGGTAGGGGTTAGGGTTAGGGTTAGGGTTAGGGTTAGGGTTAGGGTACGGCTTAGGGTACGGGTGAGGGTACGGGTGAGGGTACTGCGTAGGGTATTGGTTAGGGTTAGGGTACGACTTAGGGTACGGGTTAGGGTACGGGTGAGGGTACGGCGTAGGGTATAGGTTAGGGTTAGGGTTAGGGTTAGGGTACGGCTTAGGATACGGGTTAGGGTACGGGTGAGGGTACGGCGTAGCATATGGGTTAGGGTTAGGGTTAGGGTTAAGGTACGGCTTAGGGTACAGGTTAGGGTACGGGTTAGGGTACGGCGTAGGGTATGGGTTAGGGTTAGGGTTAGGGTTAGGGTTAGTTTTAGGGTTAGGGATTGGTTTAGGGTACGGGTTAGGATTAGCGTACGTGTTAGGGTTAGGGTTTGGGTTAGGGTTAGGGTACGCGTTAGGGTTAGGGTATGGGTTAGGGTTAGGGTACACGTTAGGATTAGGGTATTTATTAAACCTATCCCACTCTCTAGATACCACTTAGCACGTAAAGGAATATTATTTGGGGTCCAGCCATGGAGAAGATTTTAGTCACTAGGATAAGATAAAGAATAAACACATTATAAAAAAATCACGTTAGGATTTTCCTTTTAACCTGTTCCTTAAAACACTAGTGCTTAGGAAATCTAATGGAGGCAAAAGCAGTCAAGGGTAGTTTAGGGTTAGGGTTAGGGTTAGGGTTAGGGTTAGGGTTAGGGTTAGGGTACGGCTTAGGGTATGGGATAGGGTACGGGTGAGGGTACGGCGTAGGGTAGGGGTTAGGGTTAGGGTTAGGGTTAGGGTTAGGGTTAGGGTACGGCTTAGGGTACGGGTGAGGGTACGGGTGAGGGTACTGCGTAGGGTATTGGTTAGGGTTAGGGTACGGCTTAGGATACGGGTTAGGGTACGGGTTAGGGTACGGCGTAGGGTAGGGGTTAGGGTTAGGGTTAGGGTTAGGGTACGGCTTAGGATACGGGTTAGGGTACGGGTGAGGCTACGGCGTAGCGTATGGGTTAGGGTTAGGGTTAGGGTTAGGGTACGGCTTAGGGTACGGGTGAGGGTACGGCGTAGGGTATGGGTTAGGGTTAGGGTTAGGGTTAGGGTTAGTTTTAGGGTTAGGGATTGGTTTAGGGTACGGGTTAGGATTAGCGTACGTGTTAGGGTTAGGGTACGCGTTAGGGTTAGGGTATGGGTTAGGGTTAGGGTACACGTTAGGATTAGGGTATTTATTAAACCTATCCCACTCTCTAGATACCACTTAGCACGTAAAGGAATATTATTTGGGGTCCATCCATGGAGAAGATTTTAGTCACTAGGATAAGATAAAGAATAAACACATTATAAAAAAATCACGTTAGGATTTTCCTTTTAACCTGTTCCTTAAAACACTAGTGCTTAGGAAATCTAATGGAGGCAAAAGCAGTCAAGGGTAGTTTAGGGTTAGGGTTAGGGTTAGGGTTAGGGTTAGGGTTAGGGTTAGGGTACGGCTTAGGGTATGGGATAGGGTACGGGTGAGGGTACGGCGTAGGGTAGGGGTTAGGGTTAGGGTTAGGGTTAGGGTTAGGGTACGGCTTCGGGTACGGGTGAGGGTACGGGTGAGGGTACTGCGTAGGGTATTGGTTAGGGTTAGGGTACAGCTTAGGATACGGGTTAGGGTACGGGTTAGGGTACGGCGTAGGGTAGGGGTTAGGGTTAGGGTTAGGGTACGGCTTAGGGTACGGGTTAGGGTACAGGTGAGGGTACGGCGTAGGGTATAGGTTAGGGTTAGGGTTAGGGTTAGGGTACGGCTTAGGATACGGGTTAGGGTACGGGTGAGGCTACGGCGTAGCGTATGGGTTAGGGTTAGGGTTAGGGTACGGCTTAGGGTACGGGTGAGGGTACGGCGTAGGGTATGGGTTAGGGTTAGGGTTAGGGTTAGGGTTAGTTTTAGGGTTAGGGATTGGTTTAGGGTACGGGTTAGGATTAGCGTACGTGTTAGGGTTAGGGTTTGGGTTAGGGTTAGGGTACGCGTTAGGGTTAGGGTATGGGTTAGGGTTAGGGTACACGTTAGGATTAGGGTATTTATTAAACCTATCCCACTCTCTAGATACCACTTAGCACGTAAAGGAATATTATTTGGGGTCCAGCCATGGAGAAGATTTTAGTCACTAGGATAAGATAAAGAATAAACACATTATAAAAAAATCACATTAGGATTTTCTTTTTAACCTGTTCCTTAAAACACTAGTGGTTAGGAAATCTAATGGAGGCAAAAGCAGTCAAGGGTAGTTTAGGGTTAGGGTTAGGGTTAGGGTTAGTGTTAGGGTTAGGGTACGGCTTAGGGTATGGGATAGGGTATGGGTGAGGGTACGGCGTAGGGTAGGGGTTAGGGTTAGGGTTAGGGTTAGGGTTAGGGTTAGGGTACGGCTTAGGGTACGGGTGAGGGTACGGGTGAGGGTACTGCGTAGGGTATTGGTTAGGGTTAGGGTACGACTTAGGGTACGGGTTAGGGTACGGGTGAGGGTACGGCGTAGGGTATAGGTTAGGGTTAGGGTTAGGGTTAGGGTACGGCTTAGGATACGGGTTAGGGTACGGGTGAGGGTACGGCGTAGCATATGGGTTAGGGTTAGGGTTAGGGTTAAGGTACGGCTTAGGGTACAGGTTAGGGTACGGGTTAGGGTACGGCGTAGGGTATGGGTTAGGGTTAGGGTTAGGGTTAGGGTTAGTTTTAGGGTTAGGGATTGGTTTAGGGTACGGGTTAGGATTAGCGTACGTGTTAGGGTTAGGGTTTGGGTTAGGGTTAGGGTACGCGTTAGGGTTAGGGTATGGGTTAGGGTTAGGGTACACGTTAGGATTAGGGTATTTATTAAACCTATCCCACTCTCTAGATACCACTTAGCACGTAAAGGAATATTATTTGGGGTCCAGCCATGGAGAAGATTTTAGTCACTAGGATAAGATAAAGAATAAACACATTATAAAAAAATCACGTTAGGATTTTCCTTTTAACCTGTTCCTTAAAACACTAGTGCTTAGGAAATCTAATGGAGGCAAAAGCAGTCAAGGGTAGTTTAGGGTTAGGGTTAGGGTTAGGGTTAGGGTTAGGGTTAGGGTTAGGGTACGGCTTAGGGTATGGGATAGGGTACGGGTGAGGGTACGGCGTAGGGTAGGGGTTAGGGTTAGGGTTAGGGTTAGGGTTAGGGTTAGGGTACGGCTTAGGGTACGGGTGAGGGTACGGGTGAGGGTACTGCGTAGGGTATTGGTTAGGGTTAGGGTACGGCTTAGGATACGGGTTAGGGTACGGGTTAGGGTACGGCGTAGGGTAGGGGTTAGGGTTAGGGTTAGGGTTAGGGTACGGCTTAGGATACGGGTTAGGGTACGGGTGAGGCTACGGCGTAGCGTATGGGTTAGGGTTAGGGTTAGGGTTAGGGTACGGCTTAGGGTACGGGTGAGGGTACGGCGTAGGGTATGGGTTAGGGTTAGGGTTAGGGTTAGGGTTAGTTTTAGGGTTAGGGATTGGTTTAGGGTACGGGTTAGGATTAGCGTACGTGTTAGGGTTAGGGTACGCGTTAGGGTTAGGGTATGGGTTAGGGTTAGGGTACACGTTAGGATTAGGGTATTTATTAAACCTATCCCACTCTCTAGATACCACTTAGCACGTAAAGGAATATTATTTGGGGTCCATCCATGGAGAAGATTTTAGTCACTAGGATAAGATAAAGAATAAACACATTATAAAAAAATCACGTTAGGATTTTCCTTTTAACCTGTTCCTTAAAACACTAGTGCTTAGGAAATCTAATGGAGGCAAAAGCAGTCAAGGGTAGTTTAGGGTTAGGGTTAGGGTTAGGGTTAGGGTTAGGGTTAGGGTTAGGGTACGGCTTAGGGTATGGGATAGGGTACGGGTGAGGGTACGGCGTAGGGTAGGGGTTAGGGTTAGGGTTAGGGTTAGGGTTAGGGTACGGCTTCGGGTACGGGTGAGGGTACGGGTGAGGGTACTGCGTAGGGTATTGGTTAGGGTTAGGGTACAGCTTAGGATACGGGTTAGGGTACGGGTTAGGGTACGGCGTAGGGTAGGGGTTAGGGTTAGGGTTAGGGTACGGCTTAGGGTACGGGTTAGGGTACAGGTGAGGGTACGGCGTAGGGTATAGGTTAGGGTTAGGGTTAGGGTTAGGGTACGGCTTAGGATACGGGTTAGGGTACGGGTGAGGCTACGGCGTAGCGTATGGGTTAGGGTTAGGGTTAGGGTACGGCTTAGGGTACGGGTGAGGGTACGGCGTAGGGTATGGGTTAGGGTTAGGGTTAGGGTTAGGGTTAGTTTTAGGGTTAGGGATTGGTTTAGGGTACGGGTTAGGATTAGCGTACGTGTTAGGGTTAGGGTTTGGGTTAGGGTTAGGGTACGCGTTAGGGTTAGGGTATGGGTTAGGGTTAGGGTACACGTTAGGATTAGGGTATTTATTAAACCTATCCCACTCTCTAGATACCACTTAGCACGTAAAGGAATATTATTTGGGGTCCAGCCATGGAGAAGATTTTAGTCACTAGGATAAGATAAAGAATAAACACATTATAAAAAAATCACATTAGGATTTTCTTTTTAACCTGTTCCTTAAAACACTAGTGGTTAGGAAATCTAATGGAGGCAAAAGCAGTCAAGGGTAGTTTAGGGTTAGGGTTAGGGTTAGGGTTAGTGTTAGGGTTAGGGTACGGCTTAGGGTATGGGATAGGGTATGGGTGAGGGTACGGCGTAGGGTAGGGGTTAGGGTTAGGGTTAGGGTTAGGGTTAGGGTTAGGGTACGGCTTAGGGTACGGGTGAGGGTACGGGTGAGGGTACTGCGTAGGGTATTGGTTAGGGTTAGGGTACGACTTAGGGTACGGGTTAGGGTACGGGTGAGGGTACGGCGTAGGGTATAGGTTAGGGTTAGGGTTAGGGTTAGGGTACGGCTTAGGATACGGGTTAGGGTACGGGTGAGGGTACGGCGTAGCATATGGGTTAGGGTTAGGGTTAGGGTTAAGGTACGGCTTAGGGTACAGGTTAGGGTACGGGTTAGGGTACGGCGTAGGGTATGGGTTAGGGTTAGGGTTAGGGTTAGGGTTAGTTTTAGGGTTAGGGATTGGTTTAGGGTACGGGTTAGGATTAGCGTACGTGTTAGGGTTAGGGTTTGGGTTAGGGTTAGGGTACGCGTTAGGGTTAGGGTATGGGTTAGGGTTAGGGTACACGTTAGGATTAGGGTATTTATTAAACCTATCCCACTCTCTAGATACCACTTAGCACGTAAAGGAATATTATTTGGGGTCCAGCCATGGAGAAGATTTTAGTCACTAGGATAAGATAAAGAATAAACACATTATAAAAAAATCACGTTAGGATTTTCCTTTTAACCTGTTCCTTAAAACACTAGTGCTTAGGAAATCTAATGGAGGCAAAAGCAGTCAAGGGTAGTTTAGGGTTAGGGTTAGGGTTAGGGTTAGGGTTAGGGTTAGGGTTAGGGTACGGCTTAGGGTATGGGATAGGGTACGGGTGAGGGTACGGCGTAGGGTAGGGGTTAGGGTTAGGGTTAGGGTTAGGGTTAGGGTTAGGGTACGGCTTAGGGTACGGGTGAGGGTACGGGTGAGGGTACTGCGTAGGGTATTGGTTAGGGTTAGGGTACGGCTTAGGATACGGGTTAGGGTACGGGTTAGGGTACGGCGTAGGGTAGGGGTTAGGGTTAGGGTTAGGGTTAGGGTACGGCTTAGGATACGGGTTAGGGTACGGGTGAGGCTACGGCGTAGCGTATGGGTTAGGGTTAGGGTTAGGGTTAGGGTACGGCTTAGGGTACGGGTGAGGGTACGGCGTAGGGTATGGGTTAGGGTTAGGGTTAGGGTTAGGGTTAGTTTTAGGGTTAGGGATTGGTTTAGGGTACGGGTTAGGATTAGCGTACGTGTTAGGGTTAGGGTACGCGTTAGGGTTAGGGTATGGGTTAGGGTTAGGGTACACGTTAGGATTAGGGTATTTATTAAACCTATCCCACTCTCTAGATACCACTTAGCACGTAAAGGAATATTATTTGGGGTCCATCCATGGAGAAGATTTTAGTCACTAGGATAAGATAAAGAATAAACACATTATAAAAAAATCACGTTAGGATTTTCCTTTTAACCTGTTCCTTAAAACACTAGTGCTTAGGAAATCTAATGGAGGCAAAAGCAGTCAAGGGTAGTTTAGGGTTAGGGTTAGGGTTAGGGTTAGGGTTAGGGTTAGGGTTAGGGTACGGCTTAGGGTATGGGATAGGGTACGGGTGAGGGTACGGCGTAGGGTAGGGGTTAGGGTTAGGGTTAGGGTTAGGGTTAGGGTACGGCTTCGGGTACGGGTGAGGGTACGGGTGAGGGTACTGCGTAGGGTATTGGTTAGGGTTAGGGTACAGCTTAGGATACGGGTTAGGGTACGGGTTAGGGTACGGCGTAGGGTAGGGGTTAGGGTTAGGGTTAGGGTACGGCTTAGGGTACGGGTTAGGGTACAGGTGAGGGTACGGCGTAGGGTATAGGTTAGGGTTAGGGTTAGGGTTAGGGTACGGCTTAGGATACGGGTTAGGGTACGGGTGAGGCTACGGCGTAGCGTATGGGTTAGGGTTAGGGTTAGGGTACGGCTTAGGGTACGGGTGAGGGTACGGCGTAGGGTATGGGTTAGGGTTAGGGTTAGGGTTAGGGTTAGTTTTAGGGTTAGGGATTGGTTTAGGGTACGGGTTAGGATTAGCGTACGTGTTAGGGTTAGGGTTTGGGTTAGGGTTAGGGTACGCGTTAGGGTTAGGGTATGGGTTAGGGTTAGGGTACACGTTAGGATTAGGGTATTTATTAAACCTATCCCACTCTCTAGATACCACTTAGCACGTAAAGGAATATTATTTGGGGTCCAGCCATGGAGAAGATTTTAGTCACTAGGATAAGATAAAGAATAAACACATTATAAAAAAATCACATTAGGATTTTCTTTTTAACCTGTTCCTTAAAACACTAGTGGTTAGGAAATCTAATGGAGGCAAAAGCAGTCAAGGGTAGTTTAGGGTTAGGGTTAGGGTTAGGGTTAGTGTTAGGGTTAGGGTACGGCTTAGGGTATGGGATAGGGTATGGGTGAGGGTACGGCGTAGGGTAGGGGTTAGGGTTAGGGTTAGGGTTAGGGTTAGGGTTAGGGTACGGCTTAGGGTACGGGTGAGGGTACGGGTGAGGGTACTGCGTAGGGTATTGGTTAGGGTTAGGGTACGACTTAGGGTACGGGTTAGGGTACGGGTGAGGGTACGGCGTAGGGTATAGGTTAGGGTTAGGGTTAGGGTTAGGGTACGGCTTAGGATACGGGTTAGGGTACGGGTGAGGGTACGGCGTAGCATATGGGTTAGGGTTAGGGTTAGGGTTAGGGTACGGCTTAGGATACGGGTTAGGGTACGGGTGAGGGTACGGCGTAGCATATGGGTTAGGGTTAGGGTTAGGGTTAAGGTACGGCTTAGGGTACAGGTTAGGGTACGGGTTAGGGTACGGCGTAGGGTATGGGTTAGGGTTAGGGTTAGGGTTAGGGTTAGTTTTAGGGTTAGGGATTGGTTTAGGGTACGGGTTAGGATTAGCGTACGTGTTAGGGTTAGGGTTTGGGTTAGGGTTAGGGTACGCGTTAGGGTTAGGGTATGGGTTAGGGTTAGGGTACACGTTAGGATTAGGGTATTTATTAAACCTATCCCACTCTCTAGATACCACTTAGCACGTAAAGGAATATTATTTGGGGTCCAGCCATGGAGAAGATTTTAGTCACTAGGATAAGATAAAGAATAAACACATTATAAAAAAATCACGTTAGGATTTTCCTTTTAACCTGTTCCTTAAAACACTAGTGCTTAGGAAATCTAATGGAGGCAAAAGCAGTCAAGGGTAGTTTAGGGTTAGGGTTAGGGTTAGGGTTAGGGTTAGGGTTAGGGTTAGGGTACGGCTTAGGGTATGGGATAGGGTACGGGTGAGGGTACGGCGTAGGGTAGGGGTTAGGGTTAGGGTTAGGGTTAGGGTTAGGGTTAGGGTACGGCTTAGGGTACGGGTGAGGGTACGGGTGAGGGTACTGCGTAGGGTATTGGTTAGGGTTAGGGTACGGCTTAGGATACGGGTTAGGGTACGGGTTAGGGTACGGCGTAGGGTAGGGGTTAGGGTTAGGGTTAGGGTTAGGGTACGGCTTAGGATACGGGTTAGGGTACGGGTGAGGCTACGGCGTAGCGTATGGGTTAGGGTTAGGGTTAGGGTTAGGGTACGGCTTAGGGTACGGGTGAGGGTACGGCGTAGGGTATGGGTTAGGGTTAGGGTTAGGGTTAGGGTTAGTTTTAGGGTTAGGGATTGGTTTAGGGTACGGGTTAGGATTAGCGTACGTGTTAGGGTTAGGGTACGCGTTAGGGTTAGGGTATGGGTTAGGGTTAGGGTACACGTTAGGATTAGGGTATTTATTAAACCTATCCCACTCTCTAGATACCACTTAGCACGTAAAGGAATATTATTTGGGGTCCATCCATGGAGAAGATTTTAGTCACTAGGATAAGATAAAGAATAAACACATTATAAAAAAATCACGTTAGGATTTTCCTTTTAACCTGTTCCTTAAAACACTAGTGCTTAGGAAATCTAATGGAGGCAAAAGCAGTCAAGGGTAGTTTAGGGTTAGGGTTAGGGTTAGGGTTAGGGTTAGGGTTAGGGTTAGGGTACGGCTTAGGGTATGGGATAGGGTACGGGTGAGGGTACGGCGTAGGGTAGGGGTTAGGGTTAGGGTTAGGGTTAGGGTTAGGGTACGGCTTCGGGTACGGGTGAGGGTACGGGTGAGGGTACTGCGTAGGGTATTGGTTAGGGTTAGGGTACAGCTTAGGATACGGGTTAGGGTACGGGTTAGGGTACGGCGTAGGGTAGGGGTTAGGGTTAGGGTTAGGGTACGGCTTAGGGTACGGGTTAGGGTACAGGTGAGGGTACGGCGTAGGGTATAGGTTAGGGTTAGGGTTAGGGTTAGGGTACGGCTTAGGATACGGGTTAGGGTACGGGTGAGGCTACGGCGTAGCGTATGGGTTAGGGTTAGGGTTAGGGTACGGCTTAGGGTACGGGTGAGGGTACGGCGTAGGGTATGGGTTAGGGTTAGGGTTAGGGTTAGGGTTAGTTTTAGGGTTAGGGATTGGTTTAGGGTACGGGTTAGGATTAGCGTACGTGTTAGGGTTAGGGTTTGGGTTAGGGTTAGGGTACGCGTTAGGGTTAGGGTATGGGTTAGGGTTAGGGTACACGTTAGGATTAGGGTATTTATTAAACCTATCCCACTCTCTAGATACCACTTAGCACGTAAAGGAATATTATTTGGGGTCCAGCCATGGAGAAGATTTTAGTCACTAGGATAAGATAAAGAATAAACACATTATAAAAAAATCACATTAGGATTTTCTTTTTAACCTGTTCCTTAAAACACTAGTGGTTAGGAAATCTAATGGAGGCAAAAGCAGTCAAGGGTAGTTTAGGGTTAGGGTTAGGGTTAGGGTTAGTGTTAGGGTTAGGGTACGGCTTAGGGTATGGGATAGGGTATGGGTGAGGGTACGGCGTAGGGTAGGGGTTAGGGTTAGGGTTAGGGTTAGGGTTAGGGTTAGGGTACGGCTTAGGGTACGGGTGAGGGTACGGGTGAGGGTACTGCGTAGGGTATTGGTTAGGGTTAGGGTACGACTTAGGGTACGGGTTAGGGTACGGGTGAGGGTACGGCGTAGGGTATAGGTTAGGGTTAGGGTTAGGGTTAGGGTACGGCTTAGGATACGGGTTAGGGTACGGGTGAGGGTACGGCGTAGCATATGGGTTAGGGTTAGGGTTAGGGTTAAGGTACGGCTTAGGGTACAGGTTAGGGTACGGGTTAGGGTACGGCGTAGGGTATGGGTTAGGGTTAGGGTTAGGGTTAGGGTTAGTTTTAGGGTTAGGGATTGGTTTAGGGTACGGGTTAGGATTAGCGTACGTGTTAGGGTTAGGGTTTGGGTTAGGGTTAGGGTACGCGTTAGGGTTAGGGTATGGGTTAGGGTTAGGGTACACGTTAGGATTAGGGTATTTATTAAACCTATCCCACTCTCTAGATACCACTTAGCACGTAAAGGAATATTATTTGGGGTCCAGCCATGGAGAAGATTTTAGTCACTAGGATAAGATAAAGAATAAACACATTATAAAAAAATCACGTTAGGATTTTCCTTTTAACCTGTTCCTTAAAACACTAGTGCTTAGGAAATCTAATGGAGGCAAAAGCAGTCAAGGGTAGTTTAGGGTTAGGGTTAGGGTTAGGGTTAGGGTTAGGGTTAGGGTTAGGGTACGGCTTAGGGTATGGGATAGGGTACGGGTGAGGGTACGGCGTAGGGTAGGGGTTAGGGTTAGGGTTAGGGTTAGGGTTAGGGTTAGGGTACGGCTTAGGGTACGGGTGAGGGTACGGGTGAGGGTACTGCGTAGGGTATTGGTTAGGGTTAGGGTACGGCTTAGGATACGGGTTAGGGTACGGGTTAGGGTACGGCGTAGGGTAGGGGTTAGGGTTAGGGTTAGGGTTAGGGTACGGCTTAGGATACGGGTTAGGGTACGGGTGAGGCTACGGCGTAGCGTATGGGTTAGGGTTAGGGTTAGGGTTAGGGTACGGCTTAGGGTACGGGTGAGGGTACGGCGTAGGGTATGGGTTAGGGTTAGGGTTAGGGTTAGGGTTAGTTTTAGGGTTAGGGATTGGTTTAGGGTACGGGTTAGGATTAGCGTACGTGTTAGGGTTAGGGTACGCGTTAGGGTTAGGGTATGGGTTAGGGTTAGGGTACACGTTAGGATTAGGGTATTTATTAAACCTATCCCACTCTCTAGATACCACTTAGCACGTAAAGGAATATTATTTGGGGTCCATCCATGGAGAAGATTTTAGTCACTAGGATAAGATAAAGAATAAACACATTATAAAAAAATCACGTTAGGATTTTCCTTTTAACCTGTTCCTTAAAACACTAGTGCTTAGGAAATCTAATGGAGGCAAAAGCAGTCAAGGGTAGTTTAGGGTTAGGGTTAGGGTTAGGGTTAGGGTTAGGGTTAGGGTTAGGGTACGGCTTAGGGTATGGGATAGGGTACGGGTGAGGGTACGGCGTAGGGTAGGGGTTAGGGTTAGGGTTAGGGTTAGGGTTAGGGTACGGCTTCGGGTACGGGTGAGGGTACGGGTGAGGGTACTGCGTAGGGTATTGGTTAGGGTTAGGGTACAGCTTAGGATACGGGTTAGGGTACGGGTTAGGGTACGGCGTAGGGTAGGGGTTAGGGTTAGGGTTAGGGTACGGCTTAGGGTACGGGTTAGGGTACAGGTGAGGGTACGGCGTAGGGTATAGGTTAGGGTTAGGGTTAGGGTTAGGGTACGGCTTAGGATACGGGTTAGGGTACGGGTGAGGCTACGGCGTAGCGTATGGGTTAGGGTTAGGGTTAGGGTACGGCTTAGGGTACGGGTGAGGGTACGGCGTAGGGTATGGGTTAGGGTTAGGGTTAGGGTTAGGGTTAGTTTTAGGGTTAGGGATTGGTTTAGGGTACGGGTTAGGATTAGCGTACGTGTTAGGGTTAGGGTTTGGGTTAGGGTTAGGGTACGCGTTAGGGTTAGGGTATGGGTTAGGGTTAGGGTACACGTTAGGATTAGGGTATTTATTAAACCTATCCCACTCTCTAGATACCACTTAGCACGTAAAGGAATATTATTTGGGGTCCAGCCATGGAGAAGATTTTAGTCACTAGGATAAGATAAAGAATAAACACATTATAAAAAAATCACATTAGGATTTTCTTTTTAACCTGTTCCTTAAAACACTAGTGGTTAGGAAATCTAATGGAGGCAAAAGCAGTCAAGGGTAGTTTAGGGTTAGGGTTAGGGTTAGGGTTAGTGTTAGGGTTAGGGTACGGCTTAGGGTATGGGATAGGGTATGGGTGAGGGTACGGCGTAGGGTAGGGGTTAGGGTTAGGGTTAGGGTTAGGGTTAGGGTTAGGGTACGGCTTAGGGTACGGGTGAGGGTACGGGTGAGGGTACTGCGTAGGGTATTGGTTAGGGTTAGGGTACGACTTAGGGTACGGGTTAGGGTACGGGTGAGGGTACGGCGTAGGGTATAGGTTAGGGTTAGGGTTAGGGTTAGGGTACGGCTTAGGATACGGGTTAGGGTACGGGTGAGGGTACGGCGTAGCATATGGGTTAGGGTTAGGGTTAGGGTTAAGGTACGGCTTAGGGTACAGGTTAGGGTACGGGTTAGGGTACGGCGTAGGGTATGGGTTAGGGTTAGGGTTAGGGTTAGGGTTAGTTTTAGGGTTAGGGATTGGTTTAGGGTACGGGTTAGGATTAGCGTACGTGTTAGGGTTAGGGTTTGGGTTAGGGTTAGGGTACGCGTTAGGGTTAGGGTATGGGTTAGGGTTAGGGTACACGTTAGGATTAGGGTATTTATTAAACCTATCCCACTCTCTAGATACCACTTAGCACGTAAAGGAATATTATTTGGGGTCCAGCCATGGAGAAGA
The DNA here is from genome assembly GCF_028564815.1 of Eubalaena glacialis. Lineage (NCBI taxonomy): Eukaryota > Metazoa > Chordata > Mammalia > Artiodactyla > Balaenidae > Eubalaena > Eubalaena glacialis. The sequence goes on along the minus strand of NW_026871771.1, from coordinate 29,408 downwards.
TTTTAGTCACTAGGATAAGATAAAGAATAAACACATTATAAAAAAATCACGTTAGGATTTTCCTTTTAACCTGTTCCTTAAAACACTAGTGCTTAGGAAATCTAATGGAGGCAAAAGCAGTCAAGGGTAGTTTAGGGTTAGGGTTAGGGTTAGGGTTAGGGTTAGGGTTAGGGTTAGGGTACGGCTTAGGGTATGGGATAGGGTACGGGTGAGGGTACGGCGTAGGGTAGGGGTTAGGGTTAGGGTTAGGGTTAGGGTTAGGGTTAGGGTACGGCTTAGGGTACGGGTGAGGGTACGGGTGAGGGTACTGCGTAGGGTATTGGTTAGGGTTAGGGTACGGCTTAGGATACGGGTTAGGGTACGGGTTAGGGTACGGCGTAGGGTAGGGGTTAGGGTTAGGGTTAGGGTTAGGGTACGGCTTAGGATACGGGTTAGGGTACGGGTGAGGCTACGGCGTAGCGTATGGGTTAGGGTTAGGGTTAGGGTTAGGGTACGGCTTAGGGTACGGGTGAGGGTACGGCGTAGGGTATGGGTTAGGGTTAGGGTTAGGGTTAGGGTTAGTTTTAGGGTTAGGGATTGGTTTAGGGTACGGGTTAGGATTAGCGTACGTGTTAGGGTTAGGGTACGCGTTAGGGTTAGGGTATGGGTTAGGGTTAGGGTACACGTTAGGATTAGGGTATTTATTAAACCTATCCCACTCTCTAGATACCACTTAGCACGTAAAGGAATATTATTTGGGGTCCATCCATGGAGAAGATTTTAGTCACTAGGATAAGATAAAGAATAAACACATTATAAAAAAATCACGTTAGGATTTTCCTTTTAACCTGTTCCTTAAAACACTAGTGCTTAGGAAATCTAATGGAGGCAAAAGCAGTCAAGGGTAGTTTAGGGTTAGGGTTAGGGTTAGGGTTAGGGTTAGGGTTAGGGTTAGGGTACGGCTTAGGGTATGGGATAGGGTACGGGTGAGGGTACGGCGTAGGGTAGGGGTTAGGGTTAGGGTTAGGGTTAGGGTTAGGGTACGGCTTCGGGTACGGGTGAGGGTACGGGTGAGGGTACTGCGTAGGGTATTGGTTAGGGTTAGGGTACAGCTTAGGATACGGGTTAGGGTACGGGTTAGGGTACGGCGTAGGGTAGGGGTTAGGGTTAGGGTTAGGGTACGGCTTAGGGTACGGGTTAGGGTACAGGTGAGGGTACGGCGTAGGGTATAGGTTAGGGTTAGGGTTAGGGTTAGGGTACGGCTTAGGATACGGGTTAGGGTACGGGTGAGGCTACGGCGTAGCGTATGGGTTAGGGTTAGGGTTAGGGTACGGCTTAGGGTACGGGTGAGGGTACGGCGTAGGGTATGGGTTAGGGTTAGGGTTAGGGTTAGGGTTAGTTTTAGGGTTAGGGATTGGTTTAGGGTACGGGTTAGGATTAGCGTACGTGTTAGGGTTAGGGTTTGGGTTAGGGTTAGGGTACGCGTTAGGGTTAGGGTATGGGTTAGGGTTAGGGTACACGTTAGGATTAGGGTATTTATTAAACCTATCCCACTCTCTAGATACCACTTAGCACGTAAAGGAATATTATTTGGGGTCCAGCCATGGAGAAGATTTTAGTCACTAGGATAAGATAAAGAATAAACACATTATAAAAAAATCACATTAGGATTTTCCTTTTAACCTGTTCCTTAAACACTAGTGGTTAGGAAATCTAATGGAGGCAAAAGCAGTCAAGGGTAGTTTAGGGTTAGGGTTAGGGTTAGGGTTAGTGTTAGGGTTAGGGTACGGCTTAGGGTATGGGATAGGGTATGGGTGAGGGTACGGCGTAGGGTAGGGGTTAGGGTTAGGGTTAGGGTTAGGGTTAGGGTTAGGGGTACGGCTTAGGGTACGGGTGAGGGTACGGGTGAGGGTACTGCGTAGGGTATTGGTTAGGGTTAGGGTACGACTTAGGGTACGGGTTAGGGTACGGGTGAGGGTACGGCGTAGGGTATAGGTTAGGGTTAGGGTTAGGGTTAGGGTACGGCTTAGGATACGGGTTAGGGTACGGGTGAGGGTACGGCGTAGCATATGGGTTAGGGTTAGGGTTAGGGTTAAGGTACGGCTTAGGGTACAGGTTAGGGTACGGGTTAGGGTACGGCGTAGGGTATGGGTTAGGGTTAGGGTTAGGGTTAGGGTTAGTTTTAGGGTTAGGGATTGGTTTAGGGTACGGGTTAGGATTAGCGTACGTGTTAGGGTTAGGGTTTGGGTTAGGGTTAGGGTACGCGTTAGGGTTAGGGTATGGGTTAGGGTTAGGGTACACGTTAGGATTAGGGTATTTATTAAACCTATCCCACTCTCTAGATACCACTTAGCACGTAAAGGAATATTATTTGGGGTCCAGCCATGGAGAAGATTTTAGTCACTAGGATAAGATAAAGAATAAACACATTATAAAAAAATCACGTTAGGATTTTCCTTTTAACCTGTTCCTTAAAACACTAGTGCTTAGGAAATCTAATGGAGGCAAAAGCCAGTCAAGGGTAGTTTAGGGTTAGGGTTAGGGTTAGGGTTAGGGTTAGGGTTAGGGTTAGGGTACGGCTTAGGGTATGGGATAGGGTACGGGTGAGGGTACGGCGTAGGGTAGGGGTTAGGGTTAGGGTTAGGGTTAGGGTTAGGGTTAGGGTACGGCTTAGGGTACGGGTGAGGGTACGGGTGAGGGTACTGCGTAGGGTATTGGTTAGGGTTAGGGTACGGCTTAGGATACGGGTTAGGGTACGGGTTAGGGTACGGCGTAGGGTAGGGGTTAGGGTTAGGGTTAGGGTTAGGGTACGGCTTAGGATACGGGTTAGGGTACGGGTGAGGCTACGGCGTAGCGTATGGGTTAGGGTTAGGGTTAGGGTACGGCTTAGGGTACGGGTGAGGGTACGGCGTAGGGTATGGGTTAGGGTTAGGGTTAGGGTTAGGGTTAGTTTTAGGGTTAGGGATTGGTTTAGGGTACGGGTTAGGATTAGCGTACGTGTTAGGGTTAGGGTTTGGGTTAGGGTTAGGGTACGCGTTAGGGTTAGGGTATGGGTTAGGGTTAGGGTACACGTTAGGATTAGGGTATTTATTAAACCTATCCCACTCTCTAGATACCACTTAGCACGTAAAGGAATATTATTTGGGGTCCAGCCATGGAGAAGATTTTAGTCACTAGGATAAGATAAAGAATAAACACATTATAAAAAAATCACATTAGGATTTTCTTTTTAACCTGTTCCTTAAAACACTAGTGGTTAGGAAATCTAATGGAGGCAAAAGCAGTCAAGGGTAGTTTAGGGTTAGGGTTAGGGTTAGGGTTAGTGTTAGGGTTAGGGTACGGCTTAGGGTATGGGATAGGGTATGGGTGAGGGTACGGCGTAGGGTAGGGGTTAGGGTTAGGGTTAGGGTTAGGGTTAGGGTTAGGGTACGGCTTAGGGTACGGGTGAGGGTACGGGTGAGGGTACTGCGTAGGGTATTGGTTAGGGTTAGGGTACGACTTAGGGTACGGGTTAGGGTACGGGTGAGGGTACGGCGTAGGGTATAGGTTAGGGTTAGGGTTAGGGTTAGGGTACGGCTTAGGATACGGGTTAGGGTACGGGTGAGGGTACGGCGTAGCATATGGGTTAGGGTTAGGGTTAGGGTTAAGGTACGGCTTAGGGTACAGGTTAGGGTACGGGTTAGGGTACGGCGTAGGGTATGGGTTAGGGTTAGGGTTAGGGTTAGGGTTAGTTTTAGGGTTAGGGATTGGTTTAGGGTACGGGTTAGGATTAGCGTACGTGTTAGGGTTAGGGTTTGGGTTAGGGTTAGGGTACGCGTTAGGGTTAGGGTATGGGTTAGGGTTAGGGTACACGTTAGGATTAGGGTATTTATTAAACCTATCCCACTCTCTAGATACCACTTAGCACGTAAAGGAATATTATTTGGGGTCCAGCCATGGAGAAGATTTTAGTCACTAGGATAAGATAAAGAATAAACACATTATAAAAAAATCACGTTAGGATTTTCCTTTTAACCTGTTCCTTAAAACACTAGTGCTTAGGAAATCTAATGGAGGCAAAAGCAGTCAAGGGTAGTTTAGGGTTAGGGTTAGGGTTAGGGTTAGGGTTAGGGTTAGGGTTAGGGTACGGCTTAGGGTATGGGATAGGGTACGGGTGAGGGTACGGCGTAGGGTAGGGGTTAGGGTTAGGGTTAGGGTTAGGGTTAGGGTTAGGGTACGGCTTAGGGTACGGGTGAGGGTACGGGTGAGGGTACTGCGTAGGGTATTGGTTAGGGTTAGGGTACGGCTTAGGATACGGGTTAGGGTACGGGTTAGGGTACGGCGTAGGGTAGGGGTTAGGGTTAGGGTTAGGGTTAGGGTACGGCTTAGGATACGGGTTAGGGTACGGGTGAGGCTACGGCGTAGCGTATGGGTTAGGGTTAGGGTTAGGGTTAGGGTACGGCTTAGGGTACGGGTGAGGGTACGGCGTAGGGTATGGGTTAGGGTTAGGGTTAGGGTTAGGGTTAGTTTTAGGGTTAGGGATTGGTTTAGGGTACGGGTTAGGATTAGCGTACGTGTTAGGGTTAGGGTACGCGTTAGGGTTAGGGTATGGGTTAGGGTTAGGGTACACGTTAGGATTAGGGTATTTATTAAACCTATCCCACTCTCTAGATACCACTTAGCACGTAAAGGAATATTATTTGGGGTCCATCCATGGAGAAGATTTTAGTCACTAGGATAAGATAAAGAATAAACACATTATAAAAAAATCACGTTAGGATTTTCCTTTTAACCTGTTCCTTAAAACACTAGTGCTTAGGAAATCTAATGGAGGCAAAAGCAGTCAAGGGTAGTTTAGGGTTAGGGTTAGGGTTAGGGTTAGGGTTAGGGTTAGGGTTAGGGTACGGCTTAGGGTATGGGATAGGGTACGGGTGAGGGTACGGCGTAGGGTAGGGGTTAGGGTTAGGGTTAGGGTTAGGGTTAGGGTACGGCTTCGGGTACGGGTGAGGGTACGGGTGAGGGTACTGCGTAGGGTATTGGTTAGGGTTAGGGTACAGCTTAGGATACGGGTTAGGGTACGGGTTAGGGTACGGCGTAGGGTAGGGGTTAGGGTTAGGGTTAGGGTACGGCTTAGGGTACGGGTTAGGGTACAGGTGAGGGTACGGCGTAGGGTATAGGTTAGGGTTAGGGTTAGGGTTAGGGTACGGCTTAGGATACGGGTTAGGGTACGGGTGAGGCTACGGCGTAGCGTATGGGTTAGGGTTAGGGTTAGGGTACGGCTTAGGGTACGGGTGAGGGTACGGCGTAGGGTATGGGTTAGGGTTAGGGTTAGGGTTAGGGTTAGTTTTAGGGTTAGGGATTGGTTTAGGGTACGGGTTAGGATTAGCGTACGTGTTAGGGTTAGGGTTTGGGTTAGGGTTAGGGTACGCGTTAGGGTTAGGGTATGGGTTAGGGTTAGGGTACACGTTAGGATTAGGGTATTTATTAAACCTATCCCACTCTCTAGATACCACTTAGCACGTAAAGGAATATTATTTGGGGTCCAGCCATGGAGAAGATTTTAGTCACTAGGATAAGATAAAGAATAAACACATTATAAAAAAATCACATTAGGATTTTCTTTTTAACCTGTTCCTTAAAACACTAGTGGTTAGGAAATCTAATGGAGGCAAAAGCAGTCAAGGGTAGTTTAGGGTTAGGGTTAGGGTTAGGGTTAGTGTTAGGGTTAGGGTACGGCTTAGGGTATGGGATAGGGTATGGGTGAGGGTACGGCGTAGGGTAGGGGTTAGGGTTAGGGTTAGGGTTAGGGTTAGGGTTAGGGTACGGCTTAGGGTACGGGTGAGGGTACGGGTGAGGGTACTGCGTAGGGTATTGGTTAGGGTTAGGGTACGACTTAGGGTACGGGTTAGGGTACGGGTGAGGGTACGGCGTAGGGTATAGGTTAGGGTTAGGGTTAGGGTTAGGGTACGGCTTAGGATACGGGTTAGGGTACGGGTGAGGGTACGGCGTAGCATATGGGTTAGGGTTAGGGTTAGGGTTAAGGTACGGCTTAGGGTACAGGTTAGGGTACGGGTTAGGGTACGGCGTAGGGTATGGGTTAGGGTTAGGGTTAGGGTTAGGGTTAGTTTTAGGGTTAGGGATTGGTTTAGGGTACGGGTTAGGATTAGCGTACGTGTTAGGGTTAGGGTTTGGGTTAGGGTTAGGGTACGCGTTAGGGTTAGGGTATGGGTTAGGGTTAGGGTACACGTTAGGATTAGGGTATTTATTAAACCTATCCCACTCTCTAGATACCACTTAGCACGTAAAGGAATATTATTTGGGGTCCAGCCATGGAGAAGATTTTAGTCACTAGGATAAGATAAAGAATAAACACATTATAAAAAAATCACGTTAGGATTTTCCTTTTAACCTGTTCCTTAAAACACTAGTGCTTAGGAAATCTAATGGAGGCAAAAGCAGTCAAGGGTAGTTTAGGGTTAGGGTTAGGGTTAGGGTTAGGGTTAGGGTTAGGGTTAGGGTACGGCTTAGGGTATGGGATAGGGTACGGGTGAGGGTACGGCGTAGGGTAGGGGTTAGGGTTAGGGTTAGGGTTAGGGTTAGGGTTAGGGTACGGCTTAGGGTACGGGTGAGGGTACGGGTGAGGGTACTGCGTAGGGTATTGGTTAGGGTTAGGGTACGGCTTAGGATACGGGTTAGGGTACGGGTTAGGGTACGGCGTAGGGTAGGGGTTAGGGTTAGGGTTAGGGTTAGGGTACGGCTTAGGATACGGGTTAGGGTACGGGTGAGGCTACGGCGTAGCGTATGGGTTAGGGTTAGGGTTAGGGTTAGGGTACGGCTTAGGGTACGGGTGAGGGTACGGCGTAGGGTATGGGTTAGGGTTAGGGTTAGGGTTAGGGTTAGTTTTAGGGTTAGGGATTGGTTTAGGGTACGGGTTAGGATTAGCGTACGTGTTAGGGTTAGGGTACGCGTTAGGGTTAGGGTATGGGTTAGGGTTAGGGTACACGTTAGGATTAGGGTATTTATTAAACCTATCCCACTCTCTAGATACCACTTAGCACGTAAAGGAATATTATTTGGGGTCCATCCATGGAGAAGATTTTAGTCACTAGGATAAGATAAAGAATAAACACATTATAAAAAAATCACGTTAGGATTTTCCTTTTAACCTGTTCCTTAAAACACTAGTGCTTAGGAAATCTAATGGAGGCAAAAGCAGTCAAGGGTAGTTTAGGGTTAGGGTTAGGGTTAGGGTTAGGGTTAGGGTTAGGGTTAGGGTACGGCTTAGGGTATGGGATAGGGTACGGGTGAGGGTACGGCGTAGGGTAGGGGTTAGGGTTAGGGTTAGGGTTAGGGTTAGGGTACGGCTTCGGGTACGGGTGAGGGTACGGGTGAGGGTACTGCGTAGGGTATTGGTTAGGGTTAGGGTACAGCTTAGGATACGGGTTAGGGTACGGGTTAGGGTACGGCGTAGGGTAGGGGTTAGGGTTAGGGTTAGGGTACGGCTTAGGGTACGGGTTAGGGTACAGGTGAGGGTACGGCGTAGGGTATAGGTTAGGGTTAGGGTTAGGGTTAGGGTACGGCTTAGGATACGGGTTAGGGTACGGGTGAGGCTACGGCGTAGCGTATGGGTTAGGGTTAGGGTTAGGGTACGGCTTAGGGTACGGGTGAGGGTACGGCGTAGGGTATGGGTTAGGGTTAGGGTTAGGGTTAGGGTTAGTTTTAGGGTTAGGGATTGGTTTAGGGTACGGGTTAGGATTAGCGTACGTGTTAGGGTTAGGGTTTGGGTTAGGGTTAGGGTACGCGTTAGGGTTAGGGTATGGGTTAGGGTTAGGGTACACGTTAGGATTAGGGTATTTATTAAACCTATCCCACTCTCTAGATACCACTTAGCACGTAAAGGAATATTATTTGGGGTCCAGCCATGGAGAAGATTTTAGTCACTAGGATAAGATAAAGAATAAACACATTATAAAAAAATCACATTAGGATTTTCTTTTTAACCTGTTCCTTAAAACACTAGTGGTTAGGAAATCTAATGGAGGCAAAAGCAGTCAAGGGTAGTTTAGGGTTAGGGTTAGGGTTAGGGTTAGTGTTAGGGTTAGGGTACGGCTTAGGGTATGGGATAGGGTATGGGTGAGGGTACGGCGTAGGGTAGGGGTTAGGGTTAGGGTTAGGGTTAGGGTTAGGGTTAGGGTACGGCTTAGGGTACGGGTGAGGGTACGGGTGAGGGTACTGCGTAGGGTATTGGTTAGGGTTAGGGTACGACTTAGGGTACGGGTTAGGGTACGGGTGAGGGTACGGCGTAGGGTATAGGTTAGGGTTAGGGTTAGGGTTAGGGTACGGCTTAGGATACGGGTTAGGGTACGGGTGAGGGTACGGCGTAGCATATGGGTTAGGGTTAGGGTTAGGGTTAAGGTACGGCTTAGGGTACAGGTTAGGGTACGGGTTAGGGTACGGCGTAGGGTATGGGTTAGGGTTAGGGTTAGGGTTAGGGTTAGTTTTAGGGTTAGGGATTGGTTTAGGGTACGGGTTAGGATTAGCGTACGTGTTAGGGTTAGGGTTTGGGTTAGGGTTAGGGTACGCGTTAGGGTTAGGGTATGGGTTAGGGTTAGGGTACACGTTAGGATTAGGGTATTTATTAAACCTATCCCACTCTCTAGATACCACTTAGCACGTAAAGGAATATTATTTGGGGTCCAGCCATGGAGAAGATTTTAGTCACTAGGATAAGATAAAGAATAAACACATTATAAAAAAATCACGTTAGGATTTTCCTTTTAACCTGTTCCTTAAAACACTAGTGCTTAGGAAATCTAATGGAGGCAAAAGCAGTCAAGGGTAGTTTAGGGTTAGGGTTAGGGTTAGGGTTAGGGTTAGGGTTAGGGTTAGGGTACGGCTTAGGGTATGGGATAGGGTACGGGTGAGGGTACGGCGTAGGGTAGGGGTTAGGGTTAGGGTTAGGGTTAGGGTTAGGGTTAGGGTACGGCTTAGGGTACGGGTGAGGGTACGGGTGAGGGTACTGCGTAGGGTATTGGTTAGGGTTAGGGTACGGCTTAGGATACGGGTTAGGGTACGGGTTAGGGTACGGCGTAGGGTAGGGGTTAGGGTTAGGGTTAGGGTTAGGGTACGGCTTAGGATACGGGTTAGGGTACGGGTGAGGCTACGGCGTAGCGTATGGGTTAGGGTTAGGGTTAGGGTTAGGGTACGGCTTAGGGTACGGGTGAGGGTACGGCGTAGGGTATGGGTTAGGGTTAGGGTTAGGGTTAGGGTTAGTTTTAGGGTTAGGGATTGGTTTAGGGTACGGGTTAGGATTAGCGTACGTGTTAGGGTTAGGGTACGCGTTAGGGTTAGGGTATGGGTTAGGGTTAGGGTACACGTTAGGATTAGGGTATTTATTAAACCTATCCCACTCTCTAGATACCACTTAGCACGTAAAGGAATATTATTTGGGGTCCATCCATGGAGAAGATTTTAGTCACTAGGATAAGATAAAGAATAAACACATTATAAAAAAATCACGTTAGGATTTTCCTTTTAACCTGTTCCTTAAAACACTAGTGCTTAGGAAATCTAATGGAGGCAAAAGCAGTCAAGGGTAGTTTAGGGTTAGGGTTAGGGTTAGGGTTAGGGTTAGGGTTAGGGTTAGGGTACGGCTTAGGGTATGGGATAGGGTACGGGTGAGGGTACGGCGTAGGGTAGGGGTTAGGGTTAGGGTTAGGGTTAGGGTTAGGGTACGGCTTCGGGTACGGGTGAGGGTACGGGTGAGGGTACTGCGTAGGGTATTGGTTAGGGTTAGGGTACAGCTTAGGATACGGGTTAGGGTACGGGTTAGGGTACGGCGTAGGGTAGGGGTTAGGGTTAGGGTTAGGGTACGGCTTAGGGTACGGGTTAGGGTACAGGTGAGGGTACGGCGTAGGGTATAGGTTAGGGTTAGGGTTAGGGTTAGGGTACGGCTTAGGATACGGGTTAGGGTACGGGTGAGGCTACGGCGTAGCGTATGGGTTAGGGTTAGGGTTAGGGTACGGCTTAGGGTACGGGTGAGGGTACGGCGTAGGGTATGGGTTAGGGTTAGGGTTAGGGTTAGGGTTAGTTTTAGGGTTAGGGATTGGTTTAGGGTACGGGTTAGGATTAGCGTACGTGTTAGGGTTAGGGTTTGGGTTAGGGTTAGGGTACGCGTTAGGGTTAGGGTATGGGTTAGGGTTAGGGTACACGTTAGGATTAGGGTATTTATTAAACCTATCCCACTCTCTAGATACCACTTAGCACGTAAAGGAATATTATTTGGGGTCCAGCCATGGAGAAGATTTTAGTCACTAGGATAAGATAAAGAATAAACACATTATAAAAAAATCACATTAGGATTTTCTTTTTAACCTGTTCCTTAAAACACTAGTGGTTAGGAAATCTAATGGAGGCAAAAGCAGTCAAGGGTAGTTTAGGGTTAGGGTTAGGGTTAGGGTTAGTGTTAGGGTTAGGGTACGGCTTAGGGTATGGGATAGGGTATGGGTGAGGGTACGGCGTAGGGTAGGGGTTAGGGTTAGGGTTAGGGTTAGGGTTAGGGTTAGGGTACGGCTTAGGGTACGGGTGAGGGTACGGGTGAGGGTACTGCGTAGGGTATTGGTTAGGGTTAGGGTACGACTTAGGGTACGGGTTAGGGTACGGGTGAGGGTACGGCGTAGGGTATAGGTTAGGGTTAGGGTTAGGGTTAGGGTACGGCTTAGGATACGGGTTAGGGTACGGGTGAGGGTACGGCGTAGCATATGGGTTAGGGTTAGGGTTAGGGTTAAGGTACGGCTTAGGGTACAGGTTAGGGTACGGGTTAGGGTACGGCGTAGGGTATGGGTTAGGGTTAGGGTTAGGGTTAGGGTTAGTTTTAGGGTTAGGGATTGGTTTAGGGTACGGGTTAGGATTAGCGTACGTGTTAGGGTTAGGGTTTGGGTTAGGGTTAGGGTACGCGTTAGGGTTAGGGTATGGGTTAGGGTTAGGGTACACGTTAGGATTAGGGTATTTATTAAACCTATCCCACTCTCTAGATACCACTTAGCACGTAAAGGAATATTATTTGGGGTCCAGCCATGGAGAAGATTTTAGTCACTAGGATAAGATAAAGAATAAACACATTATAAAAAAATCACGTTAGGATTTTCCTTTTAACCTGTTCCTTAAAACACTAGTGCTTAGGAAATCTAATGGAGGCAAAAGCAGTCAAGGGTAGTTTAGGGTTAGGGTTAGGGTTAGGGTTAGGGTTAGGGTTAGGGTTAGGGTACGGCTTAGGGTATGGGATAGGGTACGGGTGAGGGTACGGCGTAGGGTAGGGGTTAGGGTTAGGGTTAGGGTTAGGGTTAGGGTTAGGGTACGGCTTAGGGTACGGGTGAGGGTACGGGTGAGGGTACTGCGTAGGGTATTGGTTAGGGTTAGGGTACGGCTTAGGATACGGGTTAGGGTACGGGTTAGGGTACGGCGTAGGGTAGGGGTTAGGGTTAGGGTTAGGGTTAGGGTACGGCTTAGGATACGGGTTAGGGTACGGGTGAGGCTACGGCGTAGCGTATGGGTTAGGGTTAGGGTTAGGGTTAGGGTACGGCTTAGGGTACGGGTGAGGGTACGGCGTAGGGTATGGGTTAGGGTTAGGGTTAGGGTTAGGGTTAGTTTTAGGGTTAGGGATTGGTTTAGGGTACGGGTTAGGATTAGCGTACGTGTTAGGGTTAGGGTACGCGTTAGGGTTAGGGTATGGGTTAGGGTTAGGGTACACGTTAGGATTAGGGTATTTATTAAACCTATCCCACTCTCTAGATACCACTTAGCACGTAAAGGAATATTATTTGGGGTCCATCCATGGAGAAGATTTTAGTCACTAGGATAAGATAAAGAATAAACACATTATAAAAAAATCACGTTAGGATTTTCCTTTTAACCTGTTCCTTAAAACACTAGTGCTTAGGAAATCTAATGGAGGCAAAAGCAGTCAAGGGTAGTTTAGGGTTAGGGTTAGGGTTAGGGTTAGGGTTAGGGTTAGGGTTAGGGTACGGCTTAGGGTATGGGATAGGGTACGGGTGAGGGTACGGCGTAGGGTAGGGGTTAGGGTTAGGGTTAGGGTTAGGGTTAGGGTACGGCTTCGGGTACGGGTGAGGGTACGGGTGAGGGTACTGCGTAGGGTATTGGTTAGGGTTAGGGTACAGCTTAGGATACGGGTTAGGGTACGGGTTAGGGTACGGCGTAGGGTAGGGGTTAGGGTTAGGGTTAGGGTACGGCTTAGGGTACGGGTTAGGGTACAGGTGAGGGTACGGCGTAGGGTATAGGTTAGGGTTAGGGTTAGGGTTAGGGTACGGCTTAGGATACGGGTTAGGGTACGGGTGAGGCTACGGCGTAGCGTATGGGTTAGGGTTAGGGTTAGGGTACGGCTTAGGGTACGGGTGAGGGTACGGCGTAGGGTATGGGTTAGGGTTAGGGTTAGGGTTAGGGTTAGTTTTAGGGTTAGGGATTGGTTTAGGGTACGGGTTAGGATTAGCGTACGTGTTAGGGTTAGGGTTTGGGTTAGGGTTAGGGTACGCGTTAGGGTTAGGGTATGGGTTAGGGTTAGGGTACACGTTAGGATTAGGGTATTTATTAAACCTATCCCACTCTCTAGATACCACTTAGCACGTAAAGGAATATTATTTGGGGTCCAGCCATGGAGAAGATTTTAGTCACTAGGATAAGATAAAGAATAAACACATTATAAAAAAATCACATTAGGATTTTCTTTTTAACCTGTTCCTTAAAACACTAGTGGTTAGGAAATCTAATGGAGGCAAAAGCAGTCAAGGGTAGTTTAGGGTTAGGGTTAGGGTTAGGGTTAGTGTTAGGGTTAGGGTACGGCTTAGGGTATGGGATAGGGTATGGGTGAGGGTACGGCGTAGGGTAGGGGTTAGGGTTAGGGTTAGGGTTAGGGTTAGGGTTAGGGTACGGCTTAGGGTACGGGTGAGGGTACGGGTGAGGGTACTGCGTAGGGTATTGGTTAGGGTTAGGGTACGACTTAGGGTACGGGTTAGGGTACGGGTGAGGGTACGGCGTAGGGTATAGGTTAGGGTTAGGGTTAGGGTTAGGGTACGGCTTAGGATACGGGTTAGGGTACGGGTGAGGGTACGGCGTAGCATATGGGTTAGGGTTAGGGTTAGGGTTAAGGTACGGCTTAGGGTACAGGTTAGGGTACGGGTTAGGGTACGGCGTAGGGTATGGGTTAGGGTTAGGGTTAGGGTTAGGGTTAGTTTTAGGGTTAGGGATTGGTTTAGGGTACGGGTTAGGATTAGCGTACGTGTTAGGGTTAGGGTTTGGGTTAGGGTTAGGGTACGCGTTAGGGTTAGGGTATGGGTTAGGGTTAGGGTACACGTTAGGATTAGGGTATTTATTAAACCTATCCCACTCTCTAGATACCACTTAGCACGTAAAGGAATATTATTTGGGGTCCAGCCATGGAGAAGATTTTAGTCACTAGGATAAGATAAAGAATAAACACATTATAAAAAAATCACGTTAGGATTTTCCTTTTAACCTGTTCCTTAAAACACTAGTGCTTAGGAAATCTAATGGAGGCAAAAGCAGTCAAGGGTAGTTTAGGGTTAGGGTTAGGGTTAGGGTTAGGGTTAGGGTTAGGGTTAGGGTACGGCTTAGGGTATGGGATAGGGTACGGGTGAGGGTACGGCGTAGGGTAGGGGTTAGGGTTAGGGTTAGGGTTAGGGTTAGGGTTAGGGTACGGCTTAGGGTACGGGTGAGGGTACGGGTGAGGGTACTGCGTAGGGTATTGGTTAGGGTTAGGGTACGGCTTAGGATACGGGTTAGGGTACGGGTTAGGGTACGGCGTAGGGTAGGGGTTAGGGTTAGGGTTAGGGTTAGGGTACGGCTTAGGATACGGGTTAGGGTACGGGTGAGGCTACGGCGTAGCGTATGGGTTAGGGTTAGGGTTAGGGTTAGGGTACGGCTTAGGGTACGGGTGAGGGTACGGCGTAGGGTATGGGTTAGGGTTAGGGTTAGGGTTAGGGTTAGTTTTAGGGTTAGGGATTGGTTTAGGGTACGGGTTAGGATTAGCGTACGTGTTAGGGTTAGGGTACGCGTTAGGGTTAGGGTATGGGTTAGGGTTAGGGTACACGTTAGGATTAGGGTATTTATTAAACCTATCCCACTCTCTAGATACCACTTAGCACGTAAAGGAATATTATTTGGGGTCCATCCATGGAGAAGATTTTAGTCACTAGGATAAGATAAAGAATAAACACATTATAAAAAAATCACGTTAGGATTTTCCTTTTAACCTGTTCCTTAAAACACTAGTGCTTAGGAAATCTAATGGAGGCAAAAGCAGTCAAGGGTAGTTTAGGGTTAGGGTTAGGGTTAGGGTTAGGGTTAGGGTTAGGGTTAGGGTACGGCTTAGGGTATGGGATAGGGTACGGGTGAGGGTACGGCGTAGGGTAGGGGTTAGGGTTAGGGTTAGGGTTAGGGTTAGGGTACGGCTTCGGGTACGGGTGAGGGTACGGGTGAGGGTACTGCGTAGGGTATTGGTTAGGGTTAGGGTACAGCTTAGGATACGGGTTAGGGTACGGGTTAGGGTACGGCGTAGGGTAGGGGTTAGGGTTAGGGTTAGGGTACGGCTTAGGGTACGGGTTAGGGTACAGGTGAGGGTACGGCGTAGGGTATAGGTTAGGGTTAGGGTTAGGGTTAGGGTACGGCTTAGGATACGGGTTAGGGTACGGGTGAGGCTACGGCGTAGCGTATGGGTTAGGGTTAGGGTTAGGGTACGGCTTAGGGTACGGGTGAGGGTACGGCGTAGGGTATGGGTTAGGGTTAGGGTTAGGGTTAGGGTTAGTTTTAGGGTTAGGGATTGGTTTAGGGTACGGGTTAGGATTAGCGTACGTGTTAGGGTTAGGGTTTGGGTTAGGGTTAGGGTACGCGTTAGGGTTAGGGTATGGGTTAGGGTTAGGGTACACGTTAGGATTAGGGTATTTATTAAACCTATCCCACTCTCTAGATACCACTTAGCACGTAAAGGAATATTATTTGGGGTCCAGCCATGGAGAAGATTTTAGTCACTAGGATAAGATAAAGAATAAACACATTATAAAAAAATCACATTAGGATTTTCTTTTTAACCTGTTCCTTAAAACACTAGTGGTTAGGAAATCTAATGGAGGCAAAAGCAGTCAAGGGTAGTTTAGGGTTAGGGTTAGGGTTAGGGTTAGTGTTAGGGTTAGGGTACGGCTTAGGGTATGGGATAGGGTATGGGTGAGGGTACGGCGTAGGGTAGGGGTTAGGGTTAGGGTTAGGGTTAGGGTTAGGGTTAGGGTACGGCTTAGGGTACGGGTGAGGGTACGGGTGAGGGTACTGCGTAGGGTATTGGTTAGGGTTAGGGTACGACTTAGGGTACGGGTTAGGGTACGGGTGAGGGTACGGCGTAGGGTATAGGTTAGGGTTAGGGTTAGGGTTAGGGTACGGCTTAGGATACGGGTTAGGGTACGGGTGAGGGTACGGCGTAGCATATGGGTTAGGGTTAGGGTTAGGGTTAAGGTACGGCTTAGGGTACAGGTTAGGGTACGGGTTAGGGTACGGCGTAGGGTATGGGTTAGGGTTAGGGTTAGGGTTAGGGTTAGTTTTAGGGTTAGGGATTGGTTTAGGGTACGGGTTAGGATTAGCGTACGTGTTAGGGTTAGGGTTTGGGTTAGGGTTAGGGTACGCGTTAGGGTTAGGGTATGGGTTAGGGTTAGGGTACACGTTAGGATTAGGGTATTTATTAAACCTATCCCACTCTCTAGATACCACTTAGCACGTAAAGGAATATTATTTGGGGTCCAGCCATGGAGAAGATTTTAGTCACTAGGATAAGATAAAGAATAAACACATTATAAAAAAATCACGTTAGGATTTTCCTTTTAACCTGTTCCTTAAAACACTAGTGCTTAGGAAATCTAATGGAGGCAAAAGCAGTCAAGGGTAGTTTAGGGTTAGGGTTAGGGTTAGGGTTAGGGTTAGGGTTAGGGTTAGGGTACGGCTTAGGGTATGGGATAGGGTACGGGTGAGGGTACGGCGTAGGGTAGGGGTTAGGGTTAGGGTTAGGGTTAGGGTTAGGGTTAGGGTACGGCTTAGGGTACGGGTGAGGGTACGGGTGAGGGTACTGCGTAGGGTATTGGTTAGGGTTAGGGTACGGCTTAGGATACGGGTTAGGGTACGGGTTAGGGTACGGCGTAGGGTAGGGGTTAGGGTTAGGGTTAGGGTTAGGGTACGGCTTAGGATACGGGTTAGGGTACGGGTGAGGCTACGGCGTAGCGTATGGGTTAGGGTTAGGGTTAGGGTTAGGGTACGGCTTAGGGTACGGGTGAGGGTACGGCGTAGGGTATGGGTTAGGGTTAGGGTTAGGGTTAGGGTTAGTTTTAGGGTTAGGGATTGGTTTAGGGTACGGGTTAGGATTAGCGTACGTGTTAGGGTTAGGGTACGCGTTAGGGTTAGGGTATGGGTTAGGGTTAGGGTACACGTTAGGATTAGGGTATTTATTAAACCTATCCCACTCTCTAGATACCACTTAGCACGTAAAGGAATATTATTTGGGGTCCATCCATGGAGAAGATTTTAGTCACTAGGATAAGATAAAGAATAAACACATTATAAAAAAATCACGTTAGGATTTTCCTTTTAACCTGTTCCTTAAAACACTAGTGCTTAGGAAATCTAATGGAGGCAAAAGCAGTCAAGGGTAGTTTAGGGTTAGGGTTAGGGTTAGGGTTAGGGTTAGGGTTAGGGTTAGGGTACGGCTTAGGGTATGGGATAGGGTACGGGTGAGGGTACGGCGTAGGGTAGGGGTTAGGGTTAGGGTTAGGGTTAGGGTTAGGGTACGGCTTCGGGTACGGGTGAGGGTACGGGTGAGGGTACTGCGTAGGGTATTGGTTAGGGTTAGGGTACAGCTTAGGATACGGGTTAGGGTACGGGTTAGGGTACGGCGTAGGGTAGGGGTTAGGGTTAGGGTTAGGGTACGGCTTAGGGTACGGGTTAGGGTACAGGTGAGGGTACGGCGTAGGGTATAGGTTAGGGTTAGGGTTAGGGTTAGGGTACGGCTTAGGATACGGGTTAGGGTACGGGTGAGGCTACGGCGTAGCGTATGGGTTAGGGTTAGGGTTAGGGTACGGCTTAGGGTACGGGTGAGGGTACGGCGTAGGGTATGGGTTAGGGTTAGGGTTAGGGTTAGGGTTAGTTTTAGGGTTAGGGATTGGTTTAGGGTACGGGTTAGGATTAGCGTACGTGTTAGGGTTAGGGTTTGGGTTAGGGTTAGGGTACGCGTTAGGGTTAGGGTATGGGTTAGGGTTAGGGTACACGTTAGGATTAGGGTATTTATTAAACCTATCCCACTCTCTAGATACCACTTAGCACGTAAAGGAATATTATTTGGGGTCCAGCCATGGAGAAGATTTTAGTCACTAGGATAAGATAAAGAATAAACACATTATAAAAAAATCACATTAGGATTTTCTTTTTAACCTGTTCCTTAAAACACTAGTGGTTAGGAAATCTAATGGAGGCAAAAGCAGTCAAGGGTAGTTTAGGGTTAGGGTTAGGGTTAGGGTTAGTGTTAGGGTTAGGGTACGGCTTAGGGTATGGGATAGGGTATGGGTGAGGGTACGGCGTAGGGTAGGGGTTAGGGTTAGGGTTAGGGTTAGGGTTAGGGTTAGGGTACGGCTTAGGGTACGGGTGAGGGTACGGGTGAGGGTACTGCGTAGGGTATTGGTTAGGGTTAGGGTACGACTTAGGGTACGGGTTAGGGTACGGGTGAGGGTACGGCGTAGGGTATAGGTTAGGGTTAGGGTTAGGGTTAGGGTACGGCTTAGGATACGGGTTAGGGTACGGGTGAGGGTACGGCGTAGCATATGGGTTAGGGTTAGGGTTAGGGTTAAGGTACGGCTTAGGGTACAGGTTAGGGTACGGGTTAGGGTACGGCGTAGGGTATGGGTTAGGGTTAGGGTTAGGGTTAGGGTTAGTTTTAGGGTTAGGGATTGGTTTAGGGTACGGGTTAGGATTAGCGTACGTGTTAGGGTTAGGGTTTGGGTTAGGGTTAGGGTACGCGTTAGGGTTAGGGTATGGGTTAGGGTTAGGGTACACGTTAGGATTAGGGTATTTATTAAACCTATCCCACTCTCTAGATACCACTTAGCACGTAAAGGAATATTATTTGGGGTCCAGCCATGGAGAAGATTTTAGTCACTAGGATAAGATAAAGAATAAACACATTATAAAAAAATCACGTTAGGATTTTCCTTTTAACCTGTTCCTTAAAACACTAGTGCTTAGGAAATCTAATGGAGGCAAAAGCAGTCAAGGGTAGTTTAGGGTTAGGGTTAGGGTTAGGGTTAGGGTTAGGGTTAGGGTTAGGGTACGGCTTAGGGTATGGGATAGGGTACGGGTGAGGGTACGGCGTAGGGTAGGGGTTAGGGTTAGGGTTAGGGTTAGGGTTAGGGTTAGGGTACGGCTTAGGGTACGGGTGAGGGTACGGGTGAGGGTACTGCGTAGGGTATTGGTTAGGGTTAGGGTACGGCTTAGGATACGGGTTAGGGTACGGGTTAGGGTACGGCGTAGGGTAGGGGTTAGGGTTAGGGTTAGGGTTAGGGTACGGCTTAGGATACGGGTTAGGGTACGGGTGAGGCTACGGCGTAGCGTATGGGTTAGGGTTAGGGTTAGGGTTAGGGTACGGCTTAGGGTACGGGTGAGGGTACGGCGTAGGGTATGGGTTAGGGTTAGGGTTAGGGTTAGGGTTAGTTTTAGGGTTAGGGATTGGTTTAGGGTACGGGTTAGGATTAGCGTACGTGTTAGGGTTAGGGTACGCGTTAGGGTTAGGGTATGGGTTAGGGTTAGGGTACACGTTAGGATTAGGGTATTTATTAAACCTATCCCACTCTCTAGATACCACTTAGCACGTAAAGGAATATTATTTGGGGTCCATCCATGGAGAAGATTTTAGTCACTAGGATAAGATAAAGAATAAACACATTATAAAAAAATCACGTTAGGATTTTCCTTTTAACCTGTTCCTTAAAACACTAGTGCTTAGGAAATCTAATGGAGGCAAAAGCAGTCAAGGGTAGTTTAGGGTTAGGGTTAGGGTTAGGGTTAGGGTTAGGGTTAGGGTTAGGGTACGGCTTAGGGTATGGGATAGGGTACGGGTGAGGGTACGGCGTAGGGTAGGGGTTAGGGTTAGGGTTAGGGTTAGGGTTAGGGTTAGGGTACGGCTTCGGGTACGGGTGAGGGTACGGGTGAGGGTACTGCGTAGGGTATTGGTTAGGGTTAGGGTACAGCTTAGGATACGGGTTAGGGTACGGGTTAGGGTACGGCGTAGGGTAGGGGTTAGGGTTAGGGTTAGGGTACGGCTTAGGGTACGGGTTAGGGTACAGGTGAGGGTACGGCGTAGGGTATAGGTTAGGGTTAGGGTTAGGGTTAGGATACGGCTTAGGATACGGGTTAGGGTACGGGTGAGGCTACGGCGTAGCGTATGGGTTAGGGTTAGGGTTAGGGTACGGCTTAGGGTACGGGTGAGGGTACGGCGTAGGGTATGGGTTAGGGTTAGGGTTAGGGTTAGGGTTAGTTTTAGGGTTAGGGATTGGTTTAGGGTACGGGTTAGGATTAGCGTACGTGTTAGGGTTAGGGTTTGGGTTAGGGTTAGGGTACGCGTTAGGGTTAGGGTATGGGTTAGGGTTAGGGTACACGTTAGGATTAGGGTATTTATTAAACCTATCCCACTCTCTAGATACCACTTAGCACGTAAAGGAATATTATTTGGGGTCCAGCCATGGAGAAGATTTTAGTCACTAGGATAAGATAAAGAATAAACACATTATAAAAAAATCACATTAGGATTTTCTTTTTAACCTGTTCCTTAAAACACTAGTGGTTAGGAAATCTAATGGAGGCAAAAGCAGTCAAGGGTAGTTTAGGGTTAGGGTTAGGGTTAGGGTTAGTGTTAGGGTTAGGGTACGGCTTAGGGTATGGGATAGGGTATGGGTGAGGGTACGGCGTAGGGTAGGGGTTAGGGTTAGGGTTAGGGTTAGGGTTAGGGTTAGGGTACGGCTTAGGGTACGGGTGAGGGTACGGGTGAGGGTACTGCGTAGGGTATTGGTTAGGGTTAGGGTACGACTTAGGGTACGGGTTAGGGTACGGGTGAGGGTACGGCGTAGGGTATAGGTTAGGGTTAGGGTTAGGGTTAGGGTACGGCTTAGGATACGGGTTAGGGTACGGGTGAGGGTACGGCGTAGCATATGGGTTAGGGTTAGGGTTAGGGTTAAGGTACGGCTTAGGGTACAGGTTAGGGTACGGGTTAGGGTACGGCGTAGGGTATGGGTTAGGGTTAGGGTTAGGGTTAGGGTTAGTTTTAGGGTTAGGGATTGGTTTAGGGTACGGGTTAGGATTAGCGTACGTGTTAGGGTTAGGGTTTGGGTTAGGGTTAGGGTACGCGTTAGGGTTAGGGTATGGGTTAGGGTTAGGGTACACGTTAGGATTAGGGTATTTATTAAACCTATCCCACTCTCTAGATACCACTTAGCACGTAAAGGAATATTATTTGGGGTCCAGCCATGGAGAAGATTTTAGTCACTAGGATAAGATAAAGAATAAACACATTATAAAAAAATCACGTTAGGATTTTCCTTTTAACCTGTTCCTTAAAACACTAGTGCTTAGGAAATCTAATGGAGGCAAAAGCAGTCAAGGGTAGTTTAGGGTTAGGGTTAGGGTTAGGGTTAGGGTTAGGGTTAGGGTTAGGGTACGGCTTAGGGTATGGGATAGGGTACGGGTGAGGGTACGGCGTAGGGTAGGGGTTAGGGTTAGGGTTAGGGTTAGGGTTAGGGTTAGGGTACGGCTTAGGGTACGGGTGAGGGTACGGGTGAGGGTACTGCGTAGGGTATTGGTTAGGGTTAGGGTACGGCTTAGGATACGGGTTAGGGTACGGGTTAGGGTACGGCGTAGGGTAGGGGTTAGGGTTAGGGTTAGGGTTAGGGTACGGCTTAGGATACGGGTTAGGGTACGGGTGAGGCTACGGCGTAGCGTATGGGTTAGGGTTAGGGTTAGGGTTAGGGTACGGCTTAGGGTACGGGTGAGGGTACGGCGTAGGGTATGGGTTAGGGTTAGGGTTAGGGTTAGGGTTAGTTTTAGGGTTAGGGATTGGTTTAGGGTACGGGTTAGGATTAGCGTACGTGTTAGGGTTAGGGTACGCGTTAGGGTTAGGGTATGGGTTAGGGTTAGGGTACACGTTAGGATTAGGGTATTTATTAAACCTATCCCACTCTCTAGATACCACTTAGCACGTAAAGGAATATTATTTGGGGTCCATCCATGGAGAAGATTTTAGTCACTAGGATAAGATAAAGAATAAACACATTATAAAAAAATCACGTTAGGATTTTCCTTTTAACCTGTTCCTTAAAACACTAGTGCTTAGGAAATCTAATGGAGGCAAAAGCAGTCAAGGGTAGTTTAGGGTTAGGGTTAGGGTTAGGGTTAGGGTTAGGGTTAGGGTTAGGGTACGGCTTAGGGTATGGGATAGGGTACGGGTGAGGGTACGGCGTAGGGTAGGGGTTAGGGTTAGGGTTAGGGTTAGGGTTAGGGTACGGCTTCGGGTACGGGTGAGGGTACGGGTGAGGGTACTGCGTAGGGTATTGGTTAGGGTTAGGGTACAGCTTAGGATACGGGTTAGGGTACGGGTTAGGGTACGGCGTAGGGTAGGGGTTAGGGTTAGGGTTAGGGTACGGCTTAGGGTACGGGTTAGGGTACAGGTGAGGGTACGGCGTAGGGTATAGGTTAGGGTTAGGGTTAGGGTTAGGGTACGGCTTAGGATACGGGTTAGGGTACGGGTGAGGCTACGGCGTAGCGTATGGGTTAGGGTTAGGGTTAGGGTACGGCTTAGGGTACGGGTGAGGGTACGGCGTAGGGTATGGGTTAGGGTTAGGGTTAGGGTTAGGGTTAGTTTTAGGGTTAGGGATTGGTTTAGGGTACGGGTTAGGATTAGCGTACGTGTTAGGGTTAGGGTTTGGGTTAGGGTTAGGGTACGCGTTAGGGTTAGGGTATGGGTTAGGGTTAGGGTACACGTTAGGATTAGGGTATTTATTAAACCTATCCCACTCTCTAGATACCACTTAGCACGTAAAGGAATATTATTTGGGGTCCAGCCATGGAGAAGATTTTAGTCACTAGGATAAGATAAAGAATAAACACATTATAAAAAAATCACATTAGGATTTTCTTTTTAACCTGTTCCTTAAAACACTAGTGGTTAGGAAATCTAATGGAGGCAAAAGCAGTCAAGGGTAGTTTAGGGTTAGGGTTAGGGTTAGGGTTAGTGTTAGGGTTAGGGTACGGCTTAGGGTATGGGATAGGGTATGGGTGAGGGTACGGCGTAGGGTAGGGGTTAGGGTTAGGGTTAGGGTTAGGGTTAGGGTTAGGGTACGGCTTAGGGTACGGGTGAGGGTACGGGTGAGGGTACTGCGTAGGGTATTGGTTAGGGTTAGGGTACGACTTAGGGTACGGGTTAGGGTACGGGTGAGGGTACGGCGTAGGGTATAGGTTAGGGTTAGGGTTAGGGTTAGGGTACGGCTTAGGATACGGGTTAGGGTACGGGTGAGGGTACGGCGTAGCATATGGGTTAGGGTTAGGGTTAGGGTTAAGGTACGGCTTAGGGTACAGGTTAGGGTACGGGTTAGGGTACGGCGTAGGGTATGGGTTAGGGTTAGGGTTAGGGTTAGGGTTAGTTTTAGGGTTAGGGATTGGTTTAGGGTACGGGTTAGGATTAGCGTACGTGTTAGGGTTAGGGTTTGGGTTAGGGTTAGGGTACGCGTTAGGGTTAGGGTATGGGTTAGGGTTAGGGTACACGTTAGGATTAGGGTATTTATTAAACCTATCCCACTCTCTAGATACCACTTAGCACGTAAAGGAATATTATTTGGGGTCCAGCCATGGAGAAGATTTTAGTCACTAGGATAAGATAAAGAATAAACACATTATAAAAAAATCACGTTAGGATTTTCCTTTTAACCTGTTCCTTAAAACACTAGTGCTTAGGAAATCTAATGGAGGCAAAAGCAGTCAAGGGTAGTTTAGGGTTAGGGTTAGGGTTAGGGTTAGGGTTAGGGTTAGGGTTAGGGTACGGCTTAGGGTATGGGATAGGGTACGGGTGAGGGTACGGCGTAGGGTAGGGGTTAGGGTTAGGGTTAGGGTTAGGGTTAGGGTTAGGGTACGGCTTAGGGTACGGGTGAGGGTACGGGTGAGGGTACTGCGTAGGGTATTGGTTAGGGTTAGGGTACGGCTTAGGATACGGGTTAGGGTACGGGTTAGGGTACGGCGTAGGGTAGGGGTTAGGGTTAGGGTTAGGGTTAGGGTACGGCTTAGGATACGGGTTAGGGTACGGGTGAGGCTACGGCGTAGCGTATGGGTTAGGGTTAGGGTTAGGGTTAGGGTACGGCTTAGGGTACGGGTGAGGGTACGGCGTAGGGTATGGGTTAGGGTTAGGGTTAGGGTTAGGGTTAGTTTTAGGGTTAGGGATTGGTTTAGGGTACGGGTTAGGATTAGCGTACGTGTTAGGGTTAGGGTACGCGTTAGGGTTAGGGTATGGGTTAGGGTTAGGGTACACGTTAGGATTAGGGTATTTATTAAACCTATCCCACTCTCTAGATACCACTTAGCACGTAAAGGAATATTATTTGGGGTCCATCCATGGAGAAGATTTTAGTCACTAGGATAAGATAAAGAATAAACACATTATAAAAAAATCACGTTAGGATTTTCCTTTTAACCTGTTCCTTAAAACACTAGTGCTTAGGAAATCTAATGGAGGCAAAAGCAGTCAAGGGTAGTTTAGGGTTAGGGTTAGGGTTAGGGTTAGGGTTAGGGTTAGGGTTAGGGTACGGCTTAGGGTATGGGATAGGGTACGGGTGAGGGTACGGCGTAGGGTAGGGGTTAGGGTTAGGGTTAGGGTTAGGGTTAGGGTACGGCTTCGGGTACGGGTGAGGGTACGGGTGAGGGTACTGCGTAGGGTATTGGTTAGGGTTAGGGTACAGCTTAGGATACGGGTTAGGGTACGGGTTAGGGTACGGCGTAGGGTAGGGGTTAGGGTTAGGGTTAGGGTACGGCTTAGGGTACGGGTTAGGGTACAGGTGAGGGTACGGCGTAGGGTATAGGTTAGGGTTAGGGTTAGGGTTAGGGTACGGCTTAGGATACGGGTTAGGGTACGGGTGAGGCTACGGCGTAGCGTATGGGTTAGGGTTAGGGTTAGGGTACGGCTTAGGGTACGGGTGAGGGTACGGCGTAGGGTATGGGTTAGGGTTAGGGTTAGGGTTAGGGTTAGTTTTAGGGTTAGGGATTGGTTTAGGGTACGGGTTAGGATTAGCGTACGTGTTAGGGTTAGGGTTTGGGTTAGGGTTAGGGTACGCGTTAGGGTTAGGGTATGGGTTAGGGTTAGGGTACACGTTAGGATTAGGGTATTTATTAAACCTATCCCACTCTCTAGATACCACTTAGCACGTAAAGGAATATTATTTGGGGTCCAGCCATGGAGAAGATTTTAGTCACTAGGATAAGATAAAGAATAAACACATTATAAAAAAATCACATTAGGATTTTCTTTTTAACCTGTTCCTTAAAACACTAGTGGTTAGGAAATCTAATGGAGGCAAAAGCAGTCAAGGGTAGTTTAGGGTTAGGGTTAGGGTTAGGGTTAGTGTTAGGGTTAGGGTACGGCTTAGGGTATGGGATAGGGTATGGGTGAGGGTACGGCGTAGGGTAGGGGTTAGGGTTAGGGTTAGGGTTAGGGTTAGGGTTAGGGTACGGCTTAGGGTACGGGTGAGGGTACGGGTGAGGGTACTGCGTAGGGTATTGGTTAGGGTTAGGGTACGACTTAGGGTACGGGTTAGGGTACGGGTGAGGGTACGGCGTAGGGTATAGGTTAGGGTTAGGGTTAGGGTTAGGGTACGGCTTAGGATACGGGTTAGGGTACGGGTGAGGGTACGGCGTAGCATATGGGTTAGGGTTAGGGTTAGGGTTAAGGTACGGCTTAGGGTACAGGTTAGGGTACGGGTTAGGGTACGGCGTAGGGTATGGGTTAGGGTTAGGGTTAGGGTTAGGGTTAGTTTTAGGGTTAGGGATTGGTTTAGGGTACGGGTTAGGATTAGCGTACGTGTTAGGGTTAGGGTTTGGGTTAGGGTTAGGGTACGCGTTAGGGTTAGGGTATGGGTTAGGGTTAGGGTACACGTTAGGATTAGGGTATTTATTAAACCTATCCCACTCTCTAGATACCACTTAGCACGTAAAGGAATATTATTTGGGGTCCAGCCATGGAGAAGATTTTAGTCACTAGGATAAGATAAAGAATAAACACATTATAAAAAAATCACGTTAGGATTTTCCTTTTAACCTGTTCCTTAAAACACTAGTGCTTAGGAAATCTAATGGAGGCAAAAGCAGTCAAGGGTAGTTTAGGGTTAGGGTTAGGGTTAGGGTTAGGGTTAGGGTTAGGGTTAGGGTACGGCTTAGGGTATGGGATAGGGTACGGGTGAGGGTACGGCGTAGGGTAGGGGTTAGGGTTAGGGTTAGGGTTAGGGTTAGGGTTAGGGTACGGCTTAGGGTACGGGTGAGGGTACGGGTGAGGGTACTGCGTAGGGTATTGGTTAGGGTTAGGGTACGGCTTAGGATACGGGTTAGGGTACGGGTTAGGGTACGGCGTAGGGTAGGGGTTAGGGTTAGGGTTAGGGTTAGGGTACGGCTTAGGATACGGGTTAGGGTACGGGTGAGGCTACGGCGTAGCGTATGGGTTAGGGTTAGGGTTAGGGTTAGGGTACGGCTTAGGGTACGGGTGAGGGTACGGCGTAGGGTATGGGTTAGGGTTAGGGTTAGGGTTAGGGTTAGTTTTAGGGTTAGGGATTGGTTTAGGGTACGGGTTAGGATTAGCGTACGTGTTAGGGTTAGGGTACGCGTTAGGGTTAGGGTATGGGTTAGGGTTAGGGTACACGTTAGGATTAGGGTATTTATTAAACCTATCCCACTCTCTAGATACCACTTAGCACGTAAAGGAATATTATTTGGGGTCCATCCATGGAGAAGATTTTAGTCACTAGGATAAGATAAAGAATAAACACATTATAAAAAAATCACGTTAGGATTTTCCTTTTAACCTGTTCCTTAAAACACTAGTGCTTAGGAAATCTAATGGAGGCAAAAGCAGTCAAGGGTAGTTTAGGGTTAGGGTTAGGGTTAGGGTTAGGGTTAGGGTTAGGGTTAGGGTACGGCTTAGGGTATGGGATAGGGTACGGGTGAGGGTACGGCGTAGGGTAGGGGTTAGGGTTAGGGTTAGGGTTAGGGTTAGGGTACGGCTTCGGGTACGGGTGAGGGTACGGGTGAGGGTACTGCGTAGGGTATTGGTTAGGGTTAGGGTACAGCTTAGGATACGGGTTAGGGTACGGGTTAGGGTACGGCGTAGGGTAGGGGTTAGGGTTAGGGTTAGGGTACGGCTTAGGGTACGGGTTAGGGTACAGGTGAGGGTACGGCGTAGGGTATAGGTTAGGGTTAGGGTTAGGGTTAGGGTACGGCTTAGGATACGGGTTAGGGTACGGGTGAGGCTACGGCGTAGCGTATGGGTTAGGGTTAGGGTTAGGGTACGGCTTAGGGTACGGGTGAGGGTACGGCGTAGGGTATGGGTTAGGGTTAGGGTTAGGGTTAGGGTTAGTTTTAGGGTTAGGGATTGGTTTAGGGTACGGGTTAGGATTAGCGTACGTGTTAGGGTTAGGGTTTGGGTTAGGGTTAGGGTACGCGTTAGGGTTAGGGTATGGGTTAGGGTTAGGGTACACGTTAGGATTAGGGTATTTATTAAACCTATCCCACTCTCTAGATACCACTTAGCACGTAAAGGAATATTATTTGGGGTCCAGCCATGGAGAAGATTTTAGTCACTAGGATAAGATAAAGAATAAACACATTATAAAAAAATCACATTAGGATTTTCTTTTTAACCTGTTCCTTAAAACACTAGTGGTTAGGAAATCTAATGGAGGCAAAAGCAGTCAAGGGTAGTTTAGGGTTAGGGTTAGGGTTAGGGTTAGTGTTAGGGTTAGGGTACGGCTTAGGGTATGGGATAGGGTATGGGTGAGGGTACGGCGTAGGGTAGGGGTTAGGGTTAGGGTTAGGGTTAGGGTTAGGGTTAGGGTACGGCTTAGGGTACGGGTGAGGGTACGGGTGAGGGTACTGCGTAGGGTATTGGTTAGGGTTAGGGTACGACTTAGGGTACGGGTTAGGGTACGGGTGAGGGTACGGCGTAGGGTATAGGTTAGGGTTAGGGTTAGGGTTAGGGTACGGCTTAGGATACGGGTTAGGGTACGGGTGAGGGTACGGCGTAGCATATGGGTTAGGGTTAGGGTTAGGGTTAAGGTACGGCTTAGGGTACAGGTTAGGGTACGGGTTAGGGTACGGCGTAGGGTATGGGTTAGGGTTAGGGTTAGGGTTAGGGTTAGTTTTAGGGTTAGGGATTGGTTTAGGGTACGGGTTAGGATTAGCGTACGTGTTAGGGTTAGGGTTTGGGTTAGGGTTAGGGTACGCGTTAGGGTTAGGGTATGGGTTAGGGTTAGGGTACACGTTAGGATTAGGGTATTTATTAAACCTATCCCACTCTCTAGATACCACTTAGCACGTAAAGGAATATTATTTGGGGTCCAGCCATGGAGAAGATTTTAGTCACTAGGATAAGATAAAGAATAAACACATTATAAAAAAATCACGTTAGGATTTTCCTTTTAACCTGTTCCTTAAAACACTAGTGCTTAGGAAATCTAATGGAGGCAAAAGCAGTCAAGGGTAGTTTAGGGTTAGGGTTAGGGTTAGGGTTAGGGTTAGGGTTAGGGTTAGGGTACGGCTTAGGGTATGGGATAGGGTACGGGTGAGGGTACGGCGTAGGGTAGGGGTTAGGGTTAGGGTTAGGGTTAGGGTTAGGGTTAGGGTACGGCTTAGGGTACGGGTGAGGGTACGGGTGAGGGTACTGCGTAGGGTATTGGTTAGGGTTAGGGTACGGCTTAGGATACGGGTTAGGGTACGGGTTAGGGTACGGCGTAGGGTAGGGGTTAGGGTTAGGGTTAGGGTTAGGGTACGGCTTAGGATACGGGTTAGGGTACGGGTGAGGCTACGGCGTAGCGTATGGGTTAGGGTTAGGGTTAGGGTTAGGGTACGGCTTAGGGTACGGGTGAGGGTACGGCGTAGGGTATGGGTTAGGGTTAGGGTTAGGGTTAGGGTTAGTTTTAGGGTTAGGGATTGGTTTAGGGTACGGGTTAGGATTAGCGTACGTGTTAGGGTTAGGGTACGCGTTAGGGTTAGGGTATGGGTTAGGGTTAGGGTACACGTTAGGATTAGGGTATTTATTAAACCTATCCCACTCTCTAGATACCACTTAGCACGTAAAGGAATATTATTTGGGGTCCATCCATGGAGAAGATTTTAGTCACTAGGATAAGATAAAGAATAAACACATTATAAAAAAATCACGTTAGGATTTTCCTTTTAACCTGTTCCTTAAAACACTAGTGCTTAGGAAATCTAATGGAGGCAAAAGCAGTCAAGGGTAGTTTAGGGTTAGGGTTAGGGTTAGGGTTAGGGTTAGGGTTAGGGTTAGGGTACGGCTTAGGGTATGGGATAGGGTACGGGTGAGGGTACGGCGTAGGGTAGGGGTTAGGGTTAGGGTTAGGGTTAGGGTTAGGGTACGGCTTCGGGTACGGGTGAGGGTACGGGTGAGGGTACTGCGTAGGGTATTGGTTAGGGTTAGGGTACAGCTTAGGATACGGGTTAGGGTACGGGTTAGGGTACGGCGTAGGGTAGGGGTTAGGGTTAGGGTTAGGGTACGGCTTAGGGTACGGGTTAGGGTACAGGTGAGGGTACGGCGTAGGGTATAGGTTAGGGTTAGGGTTAGGGTTAGGGTACGGCTTAGGATACGGGTTAGGGTACGGGTGAGGCTACGGCGTAGCGTATGGGTTAGGGTTAGGGTTAGGGTACGGCTTAGGGTACGGGTGAGGGTACGGCGTAGGGTATGGGTTAGGGTTAGGGTTAGGGTTAGGGTTAGTTTTAGGGTTAGGGATTGGTTTAGGGTACGGGTTAGGATTAGCGTACGTGTTAGGGTTAGGGTTTGGGTTAGGGTTAGGGTACGCGTTAGGGTTAGGGTATGGGTTAGGGTTAGGGTACACGTTAGGATTAGGGTATTTATTAAACCTATCCCACTCTCTAGATACCACTTAGCACGTAAAGGAATATTATTTGGGGTCCAGCCATGGAGAAGATTTTAGTCACTAGGATAAGATAAAGAATAAACACATTATAAAAAAATCACATTAGGATTTTCTTTTTAACCTGTTCCTTAAAACACTAGTGGTTAGGAAATCTAATGGAGGCAAAAGCAGTCAAGGGTAGTTTAGGGTTAGGGTTAGGGTTAGGGT
>NW_026871770.1:0-44963 GCF_028564815.1 Eubalaena glacialis | reverse complement strand
G
Source organism: Eubalaena glacialis (assembly GCF_028564815.1). Taxonomy (NCBI): domain Eukaryota; kingdom Metazoa; phylum Chordata; class Mammalia; order Artiodactyla; family Balaenidae; genus Eubalaena; species Eubalaena glacialis. Next base: position 44,962 of record NW_026871770.1, on the reverse strand, counting down.
TTCTTCAAGAAAATTCACTCGGCCTCAGGTTACCTCTCAGGGTAATCCTGGGGTGAATAGAAGACCGGCAACAGGACATGTTTCTCAGGCAGCTCTGAGGACACATCTCTCTGCTTTGTCACTGGGGCAAATTGTGCTGTTCCCGTCCCTCTCCACTTTCACGGTTGGCACCTAGCTCATGTACCTGAAGTCCACAAGCAGGTGAAAGAGACATGCCACACACATGTGCCCTTCCATGAAAACACCTTGGCAAGCAGGAGTCCTCCTGAGGTGAATGGTGTGAGCCAGTGAATGATCTAGTTTCACCTACATCACCGTGGATCTTGCAAAGGCTGACAGTCTTCAAAGGCTGAGAGCACATGTCTCCAGCTGGATCTTGAAGTCGACGTGATGCATGCGAGGGAAGACGTCAGCTATGAATTCTGAGAACACTTGCCATGGCGGTGTTTGTTCCAGTGCAGCTCAGGTTTACAAACTGGGGTCCCCTTGCATTGCCCAGAAGACCAGGGAGAAAACTCGTCCTGAGGATTCTTCCATGCTGTGGCTATCTGGCTCCCCGATGAGGAAACACATTGCTGCCTGGCCTTCTGCATACCAACAGTAGAGCCCAAAGACCATCATGAGGCATGAGGTTGCTCAGAAGGCACAGATGGACACTTTGGGTACACAGTGATTTTCCTCGGAAACTGGTGCAGACGTGAGCGTCCTCAGATATGTGAAAGGCACACCAGCATTACAGCACTTCAGTGGTGAAAGCCTCGGGTCTACTTGTGACCACCAACTTTGCTGATGGAAACACCTGCCCTTACTTTGAGTGTGCCGCTCAGTCGACATTCGCCTTAGCTGAAGCAGTCTGCTGCACGAGCTCCTGGCAAGGAACGGCAGGCGCACTGTTTCTTTCGAGAAAACTCACTCGTCCTCCCGGGCAATTCCTGCAGGGTGTCCAACATGGGCGCCACCCCCGTGCCTTTCGTTCAGTTTTCTCGCCCCAAGCCTCCTGCTTCCAAAGGGGCAAAGAATGCTTTAGCCCTCAGGATCCAGTTTCTACGTGCAAACCCAGCCTGTGGAGCAGCACCTTCTGCCCAGCTACGAGAGAGCCATGCGACACACTAGGCGCTCCTGTGAGGACCCTTTTGTAAGCAGAGGTTCTGCGCGAGGTGACGTGCCTAGTCACCACAGTGCTTCAGTCAGGCGATGTCGACTTTGGAACTTTCAATCGCCCAGCAGTGCTTCGGGAGAGGGGTCCATCATATCAGACTGGTTGTAAAGTCACATTTCTGCTTGAGGTGAAGGGTCGTCAGCTCTGAGTTCATACAATCAATGTTACTCTCCGGATATGATTCCGGGCAGCTAATATCTAAGCCGGGAGTGTGACATGCATTGCTCATGACACCGGCCCCCACTCTGTTACCAAGACTGGTTTCCAGAGGTGGAGGTCTGGCTCTCCGCCGGAGCAGGCCGTGTGTTGCCCTGCCCTCTGCATGCACAGAGTGGAGGGCCAACGACCCATGTGGCTGGAGCTCACTCAGAAGCCGCAGTTGACACTTTGGGTACACCGTGTTCTTCCATGACCTGGGTCCAGGCGCGAGAGACCCTGCAGTCCTGAGAGGCCTACCAGTGTTAAAGCAGTACCTTCACTAAGGCTTCTCAGACAGAGCTGCACTCCCCAACACTTTTCACGGCTCTCGAGGACTTTCCTTTGGCAGCATGCGGGCAGGTTTCCGAACCACTAGCCAAGAAGGCTTTGGGATGAGCCCCTAGCGAGGAACTGCCCACACCCCCTCGTTCTTGCGAGAAAACTCACTCTTCCTCACTTTGCCTCCCCGGAACTCCTACGGTGAGTACAAGACGGGCAACAGACCCTTTTTCAGGCAGCTCTGAGCACCCCAGCTCTCCGGGTTGCCAACGGGACAGATTTCGCTTTTCTCGTCCGGCCTCCTTTTCACGGTTGCCACACAGCTCATGTAGTTGACGTTCCGGGAACCAAAGGAGGCCCGTGTCACATACTGTACTTCTTCGCTGAAAGCGCTTTGGAAAGCCAGTGTTCCTCCTGAAGTAAATTGCGCGAGCCAGTGAAACGCCTTCGTTCGCCTAGGTCATGGTACATCTCCGAAGGCCTAGCCACCTTCAGAGGACGACTGCCTATTTCTCCCTCTAGAGGTAAAGTCCTGGTGCTGCTTCAGGGAGCAAGAGGTCAGGTATGAAGTCCGAGAACTCACCGTGTAAGCACGGTGGTTTTCAAAAGCAGCTCAGGGTTACAAAATGAGGCCCCCTTGCATTGCCCAGAAGCCCCGGTATCAACGTGTTCTTCAGGCTTCCTCTAAGCTCTCCAAATCTAGCTCTCCCCATGGAGGAAAAACGTTGTTGCCCAGCCTCCTGCATACAAAACAGTAGAGTCCAAAGACCCATGTGGCTGGATGGTGCTCAGCAGGCACAGATGCCACTTTTGGTACACAGGGACCTTCCTTGGAATACGGTGCAGACGCTCGCATCCTCAGACTTTGAAAGGCACACCCGCATTTACAGCACTTTAGTGGGGAAGGCCTCTTGAAACTGCTGACTGCGACTCTGCTGGTGGAAACACTGCACCTTACTTTGACTCTGGCGCTCGGCTGACATTCGCCATAGATAAAGTCCTGTGCTGGATGTGCTCCTAGCAAGCATTGCAAGCACTCTGTTTCTTTGGGCAAAGTCTCCGTTCCTCCCCGGGCATTCCTGCAGGGTTGAGAAAGTTGGCGACCACAGTGCTTTTCATGAAGCACTGATCATCCAAAACACGGACTTTCCTTGCAACACGCGGGCAAGGTTTCCTTATGACTAGCCAAGAAGGCTTTGGGATGAGAACCTAGCAAGGAACGGCACGCACTCCGGTTCTCCAAGAAAATTCACTCGGCCTCAGGTTACCTCTCAGGGTAATCCTGGGGTGAATAGAAGACCGGCAACAGGACTGTTTCTCAGGCAGCTCTGAGGACACATCTCTCTGCTTTGTCACTGGGGCAAATTGTGCTGTTCCCGTCCCTCTCCACTTTCACGGTTGGCACCTAGCTCATGTACCTGAAGTCCACAAGCAGGTGAAAGAGACATGCCACACACATGTGCCCTTCCATGAAAACACCTTGGCAAGCAGGAGTCCTCCTGAGGTGAATGGTGTGAGCCAGTGAATGATCTAGTTTCACCTACATCACCGTGGATCTTGCAAAGGCCTGACAGTCTTCAAAGGCTGAGAGCACATGTCTCCAGCTGGATCTGAAGTCGACGTGATGCATGCGAGGGGAAGACGTCAGCTATGAATTCTGAGAACACTTGCCATGGCGGTGTTTGTTCCAGTGCAGCTCAGGTTTACAAACTGGGGTCCCCCTTGCATTGCCCAGAAGACCAGGGAGAAAACTCGTCCTGAGGATTCTTCCATGCTGTGGCTATCTGGCTCCCCGATGGAGGAAACACATTGCTGCCTGGCCTTCTGCATACCAACAGTAGAGCCCAAAGACCATCATGAGGCATGAGGTTGCTCAGAAGGCACAGATGACACTTTGGGTACACAGTGATTTTCCTCGGAAACTGGTGCAGACGTGAGCGTCCTCAGATATGTGAAAGGCACACCAGCATTACAGCACTTCAGTGGTGAAAGCCTCGGGGTCTACTTGTGACCACCAACTTTGCTGATGGAAACACTGCCCCTTACTTTGAGTGTGCCGCTCAGTCGACATTCGCCTTAGCTGAAGCAGTCTGCTGCACGAGCTCCTGGCAAGGAACGGCAGGCGCACTGTTTCTTTCGAGAAAACTCACTCGTCCTCCCGGGCAATTCCTGCAGGTGTCCAACATGGGCGCCACCCCGTGCCTTTCGTTCAGTTTTCTCGCCCCAAGCCTCCTGCTTCCAAAGGGGCAAAGAATGCTTTAGCCCTCAGGATCCAGTTTCTACGTGCAAAGCCAGCCTGTGGAGCAGCACCTTCTGCCCAGCTACGAGAGAGCCATGCGACACACTAGGCGCTCCTGTGAGGACCCTTTTGTAAGCAGAGGTTCTGCGCGAGGTGACGTGCCTAGTCACCACAGTGCTTCAGTCAGGCGATGTCGACTTTGGAACTTTCAATCGCCCAGCAGTGCTTCGGGAGAGGGGTCCATCATATCAGACTGGTTGTAAAGTCACATTTCTGCTTGAGGTGAAGGGTCGTCAGCTCTGAGTTCATACAATCAATGTTACTCTCCGGATATGATTCCGGGCAGCTAATATCTAAGCCGGGAGTGTGACATGCATTGCTCATGACACCGGCCCCCACTCTGTTACCAAGACTGGTTTCCAGAGGTGGAGGTCTGGCTCTCCGCCGGAGCAGGCCGTGTGTTGCCCTGCCCTCTGCATGCACAGAGTGGAGGCCAACGACCCATGTGGCTGGAGCTCACTCAGAAGCCGCAGTTGACACTTTGGGTACACCGTGTTCTTCCATGACCTGGGTCCAGGCGCGAGAGACCCTGCAGTCCTGAGAGGCCTACCAGTGTTAAAGCAGTACCTTCACTAAGGCTTCTCAGACAGAGCTGCACTCCCAACACTTTTCACGGCTCTCGAGGACTTTCCTTTGGCAGCATGCGGGCAGGTTTCCGAACCACTAGCCAAGAAGGCTTTGGGATGAGCCCCTAGCGAGGAACTGCCCACACCCCCTCGTTCTTGCGAGAAAACTCACTCTTCCTCACTTTGCCTCCCCGGGAACTCCTACGGTGAGTACAAGACGGGCAACAGGACCCTTTTTCAGGCAGCTCTGAGCACCCAGCTCTCCGGGTTGCCAACGGGACAGATTTCGCTTTTCTCGTCCGGCCTCCTTTTCACGGTTGCCACACAGCTCATGTAGTTGACGTTCCGGGAACCAAAGGAGGCCCGTGTCACATACTGTACTTCTTCGCTGAAAGCGCTTTGGAAAGCCAGTGTTCCTCCTGAAGTAAATTGCGCGAGCCAGTGAACGCCTTCGTTTCGCCTAGGTCATGGTACATCTCCCGAAGGCCTAGCCACCTTCAGAGGACGACTGCCTATTTCTCCCTCTAGAGGTAAAGTCCTGGTGCTGCTTCAGGGAGCAAGAGGTCAGGTATGAAGTCCGAGAACTCACCGTGTAAGCACGGTGGTTTTCCAAAAGCAGCTCAGGGTTACAAAATGAGGCCCCCTTGCATTGCCCAGAAGCCCCGGTATCAACGTGTTCTTCAGGCTTCCTCTAAGCTCTCCAAATCTAGCTCTCCCATGGAGGAAAAACGTTGTTGCCCAGCCTCCTGCATACAAAACAGTAGAGTCCAAAGACCCATGTGGCTGGATGGTGCTCAGCAGGCACAGATGCCACTTTTGGTACACAGGGACCTTCCTTGGAATACGGTGCAGACGCTCGCATCCTCAGACTTTGAAAGGCACACCCGCATTTACAGCACTTTAGTGGGGAAGGCCTCTTTGAAACTGCTGACTGCGACTCTGCTGGTGGAAACACTGCACCTTACTTTGACTCTGGCGCTCGGCTGACATTCGCCATAGATAAAGTCCTGTGCTGGATGTGCTCCTAGCAAGGCATTGCAAGCACTCTGTTTCTTTGGGCAAAGTCTCCGTTCCTCCCCGGGCATTCCTGCAGGGTTGAGAAAGTTGGCGACCACAGTGCTTTTCATGAAGCACTGATCATCCAAAACACGGACTTTCCTTGCAACACGCGGGCAAGTTTCCTTATGACTAGCCAAGAAGGCTTTGGGATGAGAACCTAGCAAGGAACGGCACGCACTCCGGTTCTTCCAAGAAAATTCACTCGGCCTCAGGTTACCTCTCAGGGTAATCCTGGGGTGAATAGAAGACCGGCAACAGGACTGTTTCTCAGGCAGCTCTGAGGACACATCTCTCTGCTTTGTCACTGGGGCAAATTGTGCTGTTCCCGTCCCTCTCCACTTTCACGGTTGGCACCTAGCTCATGTACCTGAAGTCCACAAGCAGGTGAAAGAGACATGCCACACACATGTGCCCTTCCATGAAAACACCTTGGCAAGCAGGAGTCCTCCTGAGGTGAATGGTGTGAGCCAGTGAATGATCTAGTTTCACCTACATCACCGTGGATCTTGCAAAGGCCTGACAGTCTTCAAAGGCTGAGAGCACATGTCTCCAGCTGGATCTGAAGTCGACGTGATGCATGCGAGGGGAAGACGTCAGCTATGAATTCTGAGAACACTTGCCATGGCGGTGTTTGTTCCAGTGCAGCTCAGGTTTACAAACTGGGGTCCCCTTGCATTGCCCAGAAGACCAGGGAGAAAACTCGTCCTGAGGATTCTTCCATGCTGTGGCTATCTGGCTCCCCGATGGAGGAAACACATTGCTGCCTGGCCTTCTGCATACCAACAGTAGAGCCCAAAGACCATCATGAGGCATGAGGTTGCTCAGAAGGCACAGATGACACTTTGGGTACACAGTGATTTTCCTCGGAAACTGGTGCAGACGTGAGCGTCCTCAGATATGTGAAAGGCACACCAGCATTACAGCACTTCAGTGGTGAAAGCCTCGGGTCTACTTGTGACCACCAACTTTGCTGATGGAAACACTGCCCCTTACTTTGAGTGTGCCGCTCAGTCGACATTCGCCTTAGCTGAAGCAGTCTGCTGCACGAGCTCCTGGCAAGGAACGGCAGGCGCACTGTTTCTTTCGAGAAAACTCACTCGTCCTCCCGGGCAATTCCTGCAGGGTGTCCAACATGGGCGCCACCCCGTGCCTTTCGTTCAGTTTTCTCGCCCCAAGCCTCCTGCTTCCAAAGGGGCAAAGAATGCTTTAGCCCTCAGGATCCAGTTTCTACGTGCAAACCCAGCCTGTGGAGCAGCACCTTCTGCCCAGCTACGAGAGAGCCATGCGACACACTAGGCGCTCCTGTGAGGACCCTTTTGTAAGCAGAGGTTCTGCGCGAGGTGACGTGCCTAGTCACCACAGTGCTTCAGTCAGGCGATGTCGACTTTGGAACTTTCAATCGCCCAGCAGTGCTTCGGGAGAGGGGTCCATCATATCAGACTGGTTGTAAAGTCACATTTCTGCTTGAGGTGAAGGGTCGTCAGCTCTGAGTTCATACAATCAATGTTACTCTCCGGATATGATTCCGGGCAGCTAATATCTAAGCCGGGAGTGTGACATGCATTGCTCATGACACCGGCCCCCACTCTGTTACCAAGACTGGTTTCCAGAGGTGGAGGTCTGGCTCTCCGCCGGAGCAGGCCGTGTGTTGCCCTGCCCTCTGCATGCACAGAGTGGAGGCCAACGACCCATGTGGCTGGAGCTCACTCAGAAGCCGCAGTTGACACTTTGGGTACACCGTGTTCTTCCATGACCTGGGTCCAGGCGCGAGAGACCCTGCAGTCCTGAGAGGCCTACCAGTGTTAAAGCAGTACCTTCACTAAGGCTTCTCAGACAGAGCTGCACTCCCAACACTTTTCACGGCTCTCGAGGACTTTCCTTTGGCAGCATGCGGGCAGGTTTCCGAACCACTAGCCAAGAAGGCTTTGGGATGAGCCCCTAGCGAGGAACTGCCCACACCCCCTCGTTCTTGCGAGAAAACTCACTCTTCCTCACTTTGCCTCCCCGGGAACTCCTACGGTGAGTACAAGACGGGCAACAGGACCCTTTTTCAGGCAGCTCTGAGCACCCAGCTCTCCGGGTTGCCAACGGGACAGATTTCGCTTTTCTCGTCCGGCCTCCTTTTCACGGTTGCCACACAGCTCATGTAGTTGACGTTCCGGGAACCAAAGGAGGCCCGTGTCACATACTGTACTTCTTCGCTGAAAGCGCTTTGGAAAGCCAGTGTTCCTCCTGAAGTAAATTGCGCGAGCCAGTGAACGCCTTCGTTTCGCCTAGGTCATGGTACATCTCCCGAAGGCCTAGCCACCTTCAGAGGACGACTGCCTATTTCTCCCTCTAGAGGTAAAGTCCTGGTGCTGCTTCAGGGAGCAAGAGGTCAGGTATGAAGTCCGAGAACTCACCGTGTAAGCACGGTGGTTTTCCAAAAGCAGCTCAGGGTTACAAAATGAGGCCCCCTTGCATTGCCCAGAAGCCCCGGTATCAACGTGTTCTTCAGGCTTCCTCTAAGCTCTCCAAATCTAGCTCTCCCATGGAGGAAAAACGTTGTTGCCCAGCCTCCTGCATACAAAACAGTAGAGTCCAAAGACCCATGTGGCTGGATGGTGCTCAGCAGGCACAGATGCCACTTTTGGTACACAGGGACCTTCCTTGGAATACGGTGCAGACGCTCGCATCCTCAGACTTTGAAAGGCACACCCGCATTTACAGCACTTTAGTGGGGAAGGCCTCTTTGAAACTGCTGACTGCGACTCTGCTGGTGGAAACACTGCACCTTACTTTGACTCTGGCGCTCGGCTGACATTCGCCATAGATAAAGTCCTGTGCTGGATGTGCTCCTAGCAAGGCATTGCAAGCACTCTGTTTCTTTGGGCAAAGTCTCCGTTCCTCCCCGGGCATTCCTGCAGGGTTGAGAAAGTTGGCGACCACAGTGCTTTTCATGAAGCACTGATCATCCAAAACACGGACTTTCCTTGCAACACGCGGGCAAGTTTCCTTATGACTAGCCAAGAAGGCTTTGGGATGAGAACCTAGCAAGGAACGGCACGCACTCCGGTTCTTCCAAGAAAATTCACTCGGCCTCAGGTTACCTCTCAGGGTAATCCTGGGGTGAATAGAAGACCGGCAACAGGACTGTTTCTCAGGCAGCTCTGAGGACACATCTCTCTGCTTTGTCACTGGGGCAAATTGTGCTGTTCCCGTCCCTCTCCACTTTCACGGTTGGCACCTAGCTCATGTACCTGAAGTCCACAAGCAGGTGAAAGAGACATGCCACACACATGTGCCCTTCCATGAAAACACCTTGGCAAGCAGGAGTCCTCCTGAGGTGAATGGTGTGAGCCAGTGAATGATCTAGTTTCACCTACATCACCGTGGATCTTGCAAAGGCCTGACAGTCTTCAAAGGCTGAGAGCACATGTCTCCAGCTGGATCTGAAGTCGACGTGATGCATGCGAGGGGAAGACGTCAGCTATGAATTCTGAGAACACTTGCCATGGCGGTGTTTGTTCCAGTGCAGCTCAGGTTTACAAACTGGGGTCCCCTTGCATTGCCCAGAAGACCAGGGAGAAAACTCGTCCTGAGGATTCTTCCATGCTGTGGCTATCTGGCTCCCCGATGGAGGAAACACATTGCTGCCTGGCCTTCTGCATACCAACAGTAGAGCCCAAAGACCATCATGAGGCATGAGGTTGCTCAGAAGGCACAGATGACACTTTGGGTACACAGTGATTTTCCTCGGAAACTGGTGCAGACGTGAGCGTCCTCAGATATGTGAAAGGCACACCAGCATTACAGCACTTCAGTGGTGAAAGCCTCGGGTCTACTTGTGACCACCAACTTTGCTGATGGAAACACTGCCCCTTACTTTGAGTGTGCCGCTCAGTCGACATTCGCCTTAGCTGAAGCAGTCTGCTGCACGAGCTCCTGGCAAGGAACGGCAGGCGCACTGTTTCTTTCGAGAAAACTCACTCGTCCTCCCGGGCAATTCCTGCAGGGTGTCCAACATGGGCGCCACCCCGTGCCTTTCGTTCAGTTTTCTCGCCCCAAGCCTCCTGCTTCCAAAGGGGCAAAGAATGCTTTAGCCCTCAGGATCCAGTTTCTACGTGCAAACCCAGCCTGTGGAGCAGCACCTTCTGCCCAGCTACGAGAGAGCCATGCGACACACTAGGCGCTCCTGTGAGGACCCTTTTGTAAGCAGAGGTTCTGCGCGAGGTGACGTGCCTAGTCACCACAGTGCTTCAGTCAGGCGATGTCGACTTTGGAACTTTCAATCGCCCAGCAGTGCTTCGGGAGAGGGGTCCATCATATCAGACTGGTTGTAAAGTCACATTTCTGCTTGAGGTGAAGGGTCGTCAGCTCTGAGTTCATACAATCAATGTTACTCTCCGGATATGATTCCGGGCAGCTAATATCTAAGCCGGGAGTGTGACATGCATTGCTCATGACACCGGCCCCCACTCTGTTACCAAGACTGGTTTCCAGAGGTGGAGGTCTGGCTCTCCGCCGGAGCAGGCCGTGTGTTGCCCTGCCCTCTGCATGCACAGAGTGGAGGCCAACGACCCATGTGGCTGGAGCTCACTCAGAAGCCGCAGTTGACACTTTGGGTACACCGTGTTCTTCCATGACCTGGGTCCAGGCGCGAGAGACCCTGCAGTCCTGAGAGGCCTACCAGTGTTAAAGCAGTACCTTCACTAAGGCTTCTCAGACAGAGCTGCACTCCCAACACTTTTCACGGCTCTCGAGGACTTTCCTTTGGCAGCATGCGGGCAGGTTTCCGAACCACTAGCCAAGAAGGCTTTGGGATGAGCCCCTAGCGAGGAACTGCCCACACCCCCTCGTTCTTGCGAGAAAACTCACTCTTCCTCACTTTGCCTCCCCGGGAACTCCTACGGTGAGTACAAGACGGGCAACAGGACCCTTTTTCAGGCAGCTCTGAGCACCCAGCTCTCCGGGTTGCCAACGGGACAGATTTCGCTTTTCTCGTCCGGCCTCCTTTTCACGGTTGCCACACAGCTCATGTAGTTGACGTTCCGGGAACCAAAGGAGGCCCGTGTCACATACTGTACTTCTTCGCTGAAAGCGCTTTGGAAAGCCAGTGTTCCTCCTGAAGTAAATTGCGCGAGCCAGTGAACGCCTTCGTTTCGCCTAGGTCATGGTACATCTCCCGAAGGCCTAGCCACCTTCAGAGGACGACTGCCTATTTCTCCCTCTAGAGGTAAAGTCCTGGTGCTGCTTCAGGGAGCAAGAGGTCAGGTATGAAGTCCGAGAACTCACCGTGTAAGCACGGTGGTTTTCCAAAAGCAGCTCAGGGTTACAAAATGAGGCCCCCTTGCATTGCCCAGAAGCCCCGGTATCAACGTGTTCTTCAGGCTTCCTCTAAGCTCTCCAAATCTAGCTCTCCCATGGAGGAAAAACGTTGTTGCCCAGCCTCCTGCATACAAAACAGTAGAGTCCAAAGACCCATGTGGCTGGATGGTGCTCAGCAGGCACAGATGCCACTTTTGGTACACAGGGACCTTCCTTGGAATACGGTGCAGACGCTCGCATCCTCAGACTTTGAAAGGCACACCCGCATTTACAGCACTTTAGTGGGGAAGGCCTCTTTGAAACTGCTGACTGCGACTCTGCTGGTGGAAACACTGCACCTTACTTTGACTCTGGCGCTCGGCTGACATTCGCCATAGATAAAGTCCTGTGCTGGATGTGCTCCTAGCAAGGCATTGCAAGCACTCTGTTTCTTTGGGCAAAGTCTCCGTTCCTCCCCGGGCATTCCTGCAGGGTTGAGAAAGTTGGCGACCACAGTGCTTTTCATGAAGCACTGATCATCCAAAACACGGACTTTCCTTGCAACACGCGGGCAAGTTTCCTTATGACTAGCCAAGAAGGCTTTGGGATGAGAACCTAGCAAGGAACGGCACGCACTCCGGTTCTTCCAAGAAAATTCACTCGGCCTCAGGTTACCTCTCAGGGTAATCCTGGGGTGAATAGAAGACCGGCAACAGGACTGTTTCTCAGGCAGCTCTGAGGACACATCTCTCTGCTTTGTCACTGGGGCAAATTGTGCTGTTCCCGTCCCTCTCCACTTTCACGGTTGGCACCTAGCTCATGTACCTGAAGTCCACAAGCAGGTGAAAGAGACATGCCACACACATGTGCCCTTCCATGAAAACACCTTGGCAAGCAGGAGTCCTCCTGAGGTGAATGGTGTGAGCCAGTGAATGATCTAGTTTCACCTACATCACCGTGGATCTTGCAAAGGCCTGACAGTCTTCAAAGGCTGAGAGCACATGTCTCCAGCTGGATCTGAAGTCGACGTGATGCATGCGAGGGGAAGACGTCAGCTATGAATTCTGAGAACACTTGCCATGGCGGTGTTTGTTCCAGTGCAGCTCAGGTTTACAAACTGGGGTCCCCTTGCATTGCCCAGAAGACCAGGGAGAAAACTCGTCCTGAGGATTCTTCCATGCTGTGGCTATCTGGCTCCCCGATGGAGGAAACACATTGCTGCCTGGCCTTCTGCATACCAACAGTAGAGCCCAAAGACCATCATGAGGCATGAGGTTGCTCAGAAGGCACAGATGACACTTTGGGTACACAGTGATTTTCCTCGGAAACTGGTGCAGACGTGAGCGTCCTCAGATATGTGAAAGGCACACCAGCATTACAGCACTTCAGTGGTGAAAGCCTCGGGTCTACTTGTGACCACCAACTTTGCTGATGGAAACACTGCCCCTTACTTTGAGTGTGCCGCTCAGTCGACATTCGCCTTAGCTGAAGCAGTCTGCTGCACGAGCTCCTGGCAAGGAACGGCAGGCGCACTGTTTCTTTCGAGAAAACTCACTCGTCCTCCCGGGCAATTCCTGCAGGGTGTCCAACATGGGCGCCACCCCGTGCCTTTCGTTCAGTTTTCTCGCCCCAAGCCTCCTGCTTCCAAAGGGGCAAAGAATGCTTTAGCCCTCAGGATCCAGTTTCTACGTGCAAAGCCAGCCTGTGGAGCAGCACCTTCTGCCCAGCTACGAGAGAGCCATGCGACACACTAGGCGCTCCTGTGAGGACCCTTTTGTAAGCAGAGGTTCTGCGCGAGGTGACGTGCCTAGTCACCACAGTGCTTCAGTCAGGCGATGTCGACTTTGGAACTTTCAATCGCCCAGCAGTGCTTCGGGAGAGGGGTCCATCATATCAGACTGGTTGTAAAGTCACATTTCTGCTTGAGGTGAAGGGTCGTCAGCTCTGAGTTCATACAATCAATGTTACTCTCCGGATATGATTCCGGGCAGCTAATATCTAAGCCGGGAGTGTGACATGCATTGCTCATGACACCGGCCCCCACTCTGTTACCAAGACTGGTTTCCAGAGGTGGAGGTCTGGCTCTCCGCCGGAGCAGGCCGTGTGTTGCCCTGCCCTCTGCATGCACAGAGTGGAGGCCAACGACCCATGTGGCTGGAGCTCACTCAGAAGCCGCAGTTGACACTTTGGGTACACCGTGTTCTTCCATGACCTGGGTCCAGGCGCGAGAGACCCTGCAGTCCTGAGAGGCCTACCAGTGTTAAAGCAGTACCTTCACTAAGGCTTCTCAGACAGAGCTGCACTCCCAACACTTTTCACGGCTCTCGAGGACTTTCCTTTGGCAGCATGCGGGCAGGTTTCCGAACCACTAGCCAAGAAGGCTTTGGGATGAGCCCCTAGCGAGGAACTGCCCACACCCCCTCGTTCTTGCGAGAAAACTCACTCTTCCTCACTTTGCCTCCCCGGGAACTCCTACGGTGAGTACAAGACGGGCAACAGGACCCTTTTTCAGGCAGCTCTGAGCACCCAGCTCTCCGGGTTGCCAACGGGACAGATTTCGCTTTTCTCGTCCGGCCTCCTTTTCACGGTTGCCACACAGCTCATGTAGTTGACGTTCCGGGAACCAAAGGAGGCCCGTGTCACATACTGTACTTCTTCGCTGAAAGCGCTTTGGAAAGCCAGTGTTCCTCCTGAAGTAAATTGCGCGAGCCAGTGAACGCCTTCGTTTCGCCTAGGTCATGGTACATCTCCCGAAGGCCTAGCCACCTTCAGAGGACGACTGCCTATTTCTCCCTCTAGAGGTAAAGTCCTGGTGCTGCTTCAGGGAGCAAGAGGTCAGGTATGAAGTCCGAGAACTCACCGTGTAAGCACGGTGGTTTTCCAAAAGCAGCTCAGGGTTACAAAATGAGGCCCCCTTGCATTGCCCAGAAGCCCCGGTATCAACGTGTTCTTCAGGCTTCCTCTAAGCTCTCCAAATCTAGCTCTCCCATGGAGGAAAAACGTTGTTGCCCAGCCTCCTGCATACAAAACAGTAGAGTCCAAAGACCCATGTGGCTGGATGGTGCTCAGCAGGCACAGATGCCACTTTTGGTACACAGGGACCTTCCTTGGAATACGGTGCAGACGCTCGCATCCTCAGACTTTGAAAGGCACACCCGCATTTACAGCACTTTAGTGGGGAAGGCCTCTTTGAAACTGCTGACTGCGACTCTGCTGGTGGAAACACTGCACCTTACTTTGACTCTGGCGCTCGGCTGACATTCGCCATAGATAAAGTCCTGTGCTGGATGTGCTCCTAGCAAGGCATTGCAAGCACTCTGTTTCTTTGGGCAAAGTCTCCGTTCCTCCCCGGGCATTCCTGCAGGGTTGAGAAAGTTGGCGACCACAGTGCTTTTCATGAAGCACTGATCATCCAAAACACGGACTTTCCTTGCAACACGCGGGCAAGTTTCCTTATGACTAGCCAAGAAGGCTTTGGGATGAGAACCTAGCAAGGAACGGCACGCACTCCGGTTCTTCCAAGAAAATTCACTCGGCCTCAGGTTACCTCTCAGGGTAATCCTGGGGTGAATAGAAGACCGGCAACAGGACTGTTTCTCAGGCAGCTCTGAGGACACATCTCTCTGCTTTGTCACTGGGGCAAATTGTGCTGTTCCCGTCCCTCTCCACTTTCACGGTTGGCACCTAGCTCATGTACCTGAAGTCCACAAGCAGGTGAAAGAGACATGCCACACACATGTGCCCTTCCATGAAAACACCTTGGCAAGCAGGAGTCCTCCTGAGGTGAATGGTGTGAGCCAGTGAATGATCTAGTTTCACCTACATCACCGTGGATCTTGCAAAGGCCTGACAGTCTTCAAAGGCTGAGAGCACATGTCTCCAGCTGGATCTGAAGTCGACGTGATGCATGCGAGGGGAAGACGTCAGCTATGAATTCTGAGAACACTTGCCATGGCGGTGTTTGTTCCAGTGCAGCTCAGGTTTACAAACTGGGGTCCCCTTGCATTGCCCAGAAGACCAGGGAGAAAACTCGTCCTGAGGATTCTTCCATGCTGTGGCTATCTGGCTCCCCGATGGAGGAAACACATTGCTGCCTGGCCTTCTGCATACCAACAGTAGAGCCCAAAGACCATCATGAGGCATGAGGTTGCTCAGAAGGCACAGATGACACTTTGGGTACACAGTGATTTTCCTCGGAAACTGGTGCAGACGTGAGCGTCCTCAGATATGTGAAAGGCACACCAGCATTACAGCACTTCAGTGGTGAAAGCCTCGGGTCTACTTGTGACCACCAACTTTGCTGATGGAAACACTGCCCCTTACTTTGAGTGTGCCGCTCAGTCGACATTCGCCTTAGCTGAAGCAGTCTGCTGCACGAGCTCCTGGCAAGGAACGGCAGGCGCACTGTTTCTTTCGAGAAAACTCACTCGTCCTCCCGGGCAATTCCTGCAGGGTGTCCAACATGGGCGCCACCCCGTGCCTTTCGTTCAGTTTTCTCGCCCCAAGCCTCCTGCTTCCAAAGGGGCAAAGAATGCTTTAGCCCTCAGGATCCAGTTTCTACGTGCAAACCCAGCCTGTGGAGCAGCACCTTCTGCCCAGCTACGAGAGAGCCATGCGACACACTAGGCGCTCCTGTGAGGACCCTTTTGTAAGCAGAGGTTCTGCGCGAGGTGACGTGCCTAGTCACCACAGTGCTTCAGTCAGGCGATGTCGACTTTGGAACTTTCAATCGCCCAGCAGTGCTTCGGGAGAGGGGTCCATCATATCAGACTGGTTGTAAAGTCACATTTCTGCTTGAGGTGAAGGGTCGTCAGCTCTGAGTTCATACAATCAATGTTACTCTCCGGATATGATTCCGGGCAGCTAATATCTAAGCCGGGAGTGTGACATGCATTGCTCATGACACCGGCCCCCACTCTGTTACCAAGACTGGTTTCCAGAGGTGGAGGTCTGGCTCTCCGCCGGAGCAGGCCGTGTGTTGCCCTGCCCTCTGCATGCACAGAGTGGAGGCCAACGACCCATGTGGCTGGAGCTCACTCAGAAGCCGCAGTTGACACTTTGGGTACACCGTGTTCTTCCATGACCTGGGTCCAGGCGCGAGAGACCCTGCAGTCCTGAGAGGCCTACCAGTGTTAAAGCAGTACCTTCACTAAGGCTTCTCAGACAGAGCTGCACTCCCAACACTTTTCACGGCTCTCGAGGACTTTCCTTTGGCAGCATGCGGGCAGGTTTCCGAACCACTAGCCAAGAAGGCTTTGGGATGAGCCCCTAGCGAGGAACTGCCCACACCCCCTCGTTCTTGCGAGAAAACTCACTCTTCCTCACTTTGCCTCCCCGGGAACTCCTACGGTGAGTACAAGACGGGCAACAGGACCCTTTTTCAGGCAGCTCTGAGCACCCAGCTCTCCGGGTTGCCAACGGGACAGATTTCGCTTTTCTCGTCCGGCCTCCTTTTCACGGTTGCCACACAGCTCATGTAGTTGACGTTCCGGGAACCAAAGGAGGCCCGTGTCACATACTGTACTTCTTCGCTGAAAGCGCTTTGGAAAGCCAGTGTTCCTCCTGAAGTAAATTGCGCGAGCCAGTGAACGCCTTCGTTTCGCCTAGGTCATGGTACATCTCCCGAAGGCCTAGCCACCTTCAGAGGACGACTGCCTATTTCTCCCTCTAGAGGTAAAGTCCTGGTGCTGCTTCAGGGAGCAAGAGGTCAGGTATGAAGTCCGAGAACTCACCGTGTAAGCACGGTGGTTTTCCAAAAGCAGCTCAGGGTTACAAAATGAGGCCCCCTTGCATTGCCCAGAAGCCCCGGTATCAACGTGTTCTTCAGGCTTCCTCTAAGCTCTCCAAATCTAGCTCTCCCATGGAGGAAAAACGTTGTTGCCCAGCCTCCTGCATACAAAACAGTAGAGTCCAAAGACCCATGTGGCTGGATGGTGCTCAGCAGGCACAGATGCCACTTTTGGTACACAGGGACCTTCCTTGGAATACGGTGCAGACGCTCGCATCCTCAGACTTTGAAAGGCACACCCGCATTTACAGCACTTTAGTGGGGAAGGCCTCTTTGAAACTGCTGACTGCGACTCTGCTGGTGGAAACACTGCACCTTACTTTGACTCTGGCGCTCGGCTGACATTCGCCATAGATAAAGTCCTGTGCTGGATGTGCTCCTAGCAAGGCATTGCAAGCACTCTGTTTCTTTGGGCAAAGTCTCCGTTCCTCCCCGGGCATTCCTGCAGGGTTGAGAAAGTTGGCGACCACAGTGCTTTTCATGAAGCACTGATCATCCAAAACACGGACTTTCCTTGCAACACGCGGGCAAGTTTCCTTATGACTAGCCAAGAAGGCTTTGGGATGAGAACCTAGCAAGGAACGGCACGCACTCCGGTTCTTCCAAGAAAATTCACTCGGCCTCAGGTTACCTCTCAGGGTAATCCTGGGGTGAATAGAAGACCGGCAACAGGACTGTTTCTCAGGCAGCTCTGAGGACACATCTCTCTGCTTTGTCACTGGGGCAAATTGTGCTGTTCCCGTCCCTCTCCACTTTCACGGTTGGCACCTAGCTCATGTACCTGAAGTCCACAAGCAGGTGAAAGAGACATGCCACACACATGTGCCCTTCCATGAAAACACCTTGGCAAGCAGGAGTCCTCCTGAGGTGAATGGTGTGAGCCAGTGAATGATCTAGTTTCACCTACATCACCGTGGATCTTGCAAAGGCCTGACAGTCTTCAAAGGCTGAGAGCACATGTCTCCAGCTGGATCTGAAGTCGACGTGATGCATGCGAGGGGAAGACGTCAGCTATGAATTCTGAGAACACTTGCCATGGCGGTGTTTGTTCCAGTGCAGCTCAGGTTTACAAACTGGGGTCCCCTTGCATTGCCCAGAAGACCAGGGAGAAAACTCGTCCTGAGGATTCTTCCATGCTGTGGCTATCTGGCTCCCCGATGGAGGAAACACATTGCTGCCTGGCCTTCTGCATACCAACAGTAGAGCCCAAAGACCATCATGAGGCATGAGGTTGCTCAGAAGGCACAGATGACACTTTGGGTACACAGTGATTTTCCTCGGAAACTGGTGCAGACGTGAGCGTCCTCAGATATGTGAAAGGCACACCAGCATTACAGCACTTCAGTGGTGAAAGCCTCGGGTCTACTTGTGACCACCAACTTTGCTGATGGAAACACTGCCCCTTACTTTGAGTGTGCCGCTCAGTCGACATTCGCCTTAGCTGAAGCAGTCTGCTGCACGAGCTCCTGGCAAGGAACGGCAGGCGCACTGTTTCTTTCGAGAAAACTCACTCGTCCTCCCGGGCAATTCCTGCAGGGTGTCCAACATGGGCGCCACCCCGTGCCTTTCGTTCAGTTTTCTCGCCCCAAGCCTCCTGCTTCCAAAGGGGCAAAGAATGCTTTAGCCCTCAGGATCCAGTTTCTACGTGCAAACCCAGCCTGTGGAGCAGCACCTTCTGCCCAGCTACGAGAGAGCCATGCGACACACTAGGCGCTCCTGTGAGGACCCTTTTGTAAGCAGAGGTTCTGCGCGAGGTGACGTGCCTAGTCACCACAGTGCTTCAGTCAGGCGATGTCGACTTTGGAACTTTCAATCGCCCAGCAGTGCTTCGGGAGAGGGGTCCATCATATCAGACTGGTTGTAAAGTCACATTTCTGCTTGAGGTGAAGGGTCGTCAGCTTTGAGTTCATACAATCAATGTTACTCTCCGGATATGATTCCGGGCAGCTAATATCTAAGCCGGGAGTGTGACATGCATTGCTCATGACACCGGCCCCCACTCTGTTACCAAGACTGGTTTCCAGAGGTGGAGGTCTGGCTCTCCGCCGGAGCAGGCCGTGTGTTGCCCTGCCCTCTGCATGCACAGAGTGGAGGCCAACGACCCATGTGGCTGGAGCTCACTCAGAAGCCGCAGTTGACACTTTGGGTTCACCGTGTTCTTCCATGACCTGGGTCCAGGCGCGAGAGACCCTGCAGTCCTGAGAGGCCTACCAGTGTTAAAGCAGTACCTTCACTAAGGCTTCTCAGACAGAGCTGCACTCCCAACACTTTTCACGGCTCTCGAGGACTTTCCTTTGGCAGCATGCGGGCAGGTTTCCGAACCACTAGCCAAGAAGGCTTTGGGATGAGCTCCTAGCGAGGAACTGCCCACACCCCCTCGTTCTTGCGAGAAAACTCACTCTTCCTCACTTTGCCTCCCCGGGAACTCCTACGGTGAGTACAAGACGGGCAACAGGACCCTTTTTCAGGCAGCTCTGAGCACCCAGCTCTCCGGGTTGCCAACGGGACAGATTTCGCTTTTCTCGTCCGGCCTCCTTTTCACGGTTGCCACACAGCTCATGTAGTTGACGTTCCGGGAACCAAAGGAGGCCCGTGTCACATACTGTACTTCTTCGCTGAAAGCGCTTTGGAAAGCCAGTGTTCCTCCTGAAGTAAATTGCGCGAGCCAGTGAACGCCTTCGTTTCGCCTAGGTCATGGTACATCTCCCGAAGGCCTAGCCACCTTCAGAGGACGACTGCCTATTTCTCCCTCTAGAGGTAAAGTCCTGGTGCTGCTTCAGGGAGCAAGAGGTCAGGTATGAAGTCCGAGAACTCACCGTGTAAGCACGGTGGTTTTCCAAAAGCAGCTCAGGGTTACAAAATGAGGCCCCCTTGCATTGCCCAGAAGCCCCGGTATCAACGTGTTCTTCAGGCTTCCTCTAAGCTCTCCAAATCTAGCTCTCCCATGGAGGAAAAACGTTGTTGCCCAGCCTCCTGCATACAAAACAGTAGAGTCCAAAGACCCATGTGGCTGGATGGTGCTCAGCAGGCACAGATGCCACTTTTGGTACACAGGGACCTTCCTTGGAATACGGTGCAGACGCTCGCATCCTCAGACTTTGAAAGGCACACCCGCATTTACAGCACTTTAGTGGGGAAGGCCTCTTTGAAACTGCTGACTGCGACTCTGCTGGTGGAAACACTGCACCTTACTTTGACTCTGGCGCTCGGCTGACATTCGCCATAGATAAAGTCCTGTGCTGGATGTGCTCCTAGCAAGGCATTGCAAGCACTCTGTTTCTTTGGGCAAAGTCTCCGTTCCTCCCCGGGCATTCCTGCAGGGTTGAGAAAGTTGGCGACCACAGTGCTTTTCATGAAGCACTGATCATCCAAAACACGGACTTTCCTTGCAACACGCGGGCAAGTTTCCTTATGACTAGCCAAGAAGGCTTTGGGATGAGAACCTAGCAAGGAACGGCACGCACTCCGGTTCTTCCAAGAAAATTCACTCGGCCTCAGGTTACCTCTCAGGGTAATCCTGGGGTGAATAGAAGACCGGCAACAGGACTGTTTCTCAGGCAGCTCTGAGGACACATCTCTCTGCTTTGTCACTGGGGCAAATTGTGCTGTTCCCGTCCCTCTCCACTTTCACGGTTGGCACCTAGCTCATGTACCTGAAGTCCACAAGCAGGTGAAAGAGACATGCCACACACATGTGCCCTTCCATGAAAACACCTTGGCAAGCAGGAGTCCTCCTGAGGTGAATGGTGTGAGCCAGTGAATGATCTAGTTTCACCTACATCACCGTGGATCTTGCAAAGGCCTGACAGTCTTCAAAGGCTGAGAGCACATGTCTCCAGCTGGATCTGAAGTCGACGTGATGCATGCGAGGGGAAGACGTCAGCTATGAATTCTGAGAACACTTGCCATGGCGGTGTTTGTTCCAGTGCAGCTCAGGTTTACAAACTGGGGTCCCCTTGCATTGCCCAGAAGACCAGGGAGAAAACTCGTCCTGAGGATTCTTCCATGCTGTGGCTATCTGGCTCCCCGATGGAGGAAACACATTGCTGCCTGGCCTTCTGCATACCAACAGTAGAGCCCAAAGACCATCATGAGGCATGAGGTTGCTCAGAAGGCACAGATGACACTTTGGGTACACAGTGATTTTCCTCGGAAACTGGTGCAGACGTGAGCGTCCTCAGATATGTGAAAGGCACACCAGCATTACAGCACTTCAGTGGTGAAAGCCTCGGGTCTACTTGTGACCACCAACTTTGCTGATGGAAACACTGCCCCTTACTTTGAGTGTGCCGCTCAGTCGACATTCGCCTTAGCTGAAGCAGTCTGCTGCACGAGCTCCTGGCAAGGAACGGCAGGCGCACTGTTTCTTTCGAGAAAACTCACTCGTCCTCCCGGGCAATTCCTGCAGGGTGTCCAACATGGGCGCCACCCCGTGCCTTTCGTTCAGTTTTCTCGCCCCAAGCCTCCTGCTTCCAAAGGGGCAAAGAATGCTTTAGCCCTCAGGATCCAGTTTCTACGTGCAAACCCAGCCTGTGGAGCAGCACCTTCTGCCCAGCTACGAGAGAGCCATGCGACACACTAGGCGCTCCTGTGAGGACCCTTTTGTAAGCAGAGGTTCTGCGCGAGGTGACGTGCCTAGTCACCACAGTGCTTCAGTCAGGCGATGTCGACTTTGGAACTTTCAATCGCCCAGCAGTGCTTCGGGAGAGGGGTCCATCATATCAGACTGGTTGTAAAGTCACATTTCTGCTTGAGGTGAAGGGTCGTCAGCTCTGAGTTCATACAATCAATGTTACTCTCCGGATATGATTCCGGGCAGCTAATATCTAAGCCGGGAGTGTGACATGCATTGCTCATGACACCGGCCCCCACTCTGTTACCAAGACTGGTTTCCAGAGGTGGAGGTCTGGCTCTCCGCCGGAGCAGGCCGTGTGTTGCCCTGCCCTCTGCATGCACAGAGTGGAGGCCAACGACCCATGTGGCTGGAGCTCACTCAGAAGCCGCAGTTGACACTTTGGGTACACCGTGTTCTTCCATGACCTGGGTCCAGGCGCGAGAGACCCTGCAGTCCTGAGAGGCCTACCAGTGTTAAAGCAGTACCTTCACTAAGGCTTCTCAGACAGAGCTGCACTCCCAACACTTTTCACGGCTCTCGAGGACTTTCCTTTGGCAGCATGCGGGCAGGTTTCCGAACCACTAGCCAAGAAGGCTTTGGGATGAGCCCCTAGCGAGGAACTGCCCACACCCCCTCGTTCTTGCGAGAAAACTCACTCTTCCTCACTTTGCCTCCCCGGGAACTCCTACGGTGAGTACAAGACGGGCAACAGGACCCTTTTTCAGGCAGCTCTGAGCACCCAGCTCTCCGGGTTGCCAACGGGACAGATTTCGCTTTTCTCGTCCGGCCTCCTTTTCACGGTTGCCACACAGCTCATGTAGTTGACGTTCCGGGAACCAAAGGAGGCCCGTGTCACATACTGTACTTCTTCGCTGAAAGCGCTTTGGAAAGCCAGTGTTCCTCCTGAAGTAAATTGCGCGAGCCAGTGAACGCCTTCGTTTCGCCTAGGTCATGGTACATCTCCCGAAGGCCTAGCCACCTTCAGAGGACGACTGCCTATTTCTCCCTCTAGAGGTAAAGTCCTGGTGCTGCTTCAGGGAGCAAGAGGTCAGGTATGAAGTCCGAGAACTCACCGTGTAAGCACGGTGGTTTTCCAAAAGGAGCTCAGGGTTACAAAATGAGGCCCCCTTGCATTGCCCAGAAGCCCCGGTATCAACGTGTTCTTCAGGCTTCCTCTAAGCTCTCCAAATCTAGCTCTCCCATGGAGGAAAAACGTTGTTGCCCAGCCTCCTGCATACAAAACAGTAGAGTCCAAAGACCCATGTGGCTGGATGGTGCTCAGCAGGCACAGATGCCACTTTTGGTACACAGGGACCTTCCTTGGAATACGGTGCAGACGCTCGCATCCTCAGACTTTGAAAGGCACACCCGCATTTACAGCACTTTAGTGGGGAAGGCCTCTTTGAAACTGCTGACTGCGACTCTGCTGGTGGAAACACTGCACCTTACTTTGACTCTGGCGCTCGGCTGACATTCGCCATAGATAAAGTCCTGTGCTGGATGTGCTCCTAGCAAGGCATTGCAAGCACTCTGTTTCTTTGGGCAAAGTCTCCGTTCCTCCCCGGGCATTCCTGCAGGGTTGAGAAAGTTGGCGACCACAGTGCTTTTCATGAAGCACTGATCATCCAAAACACGGACTTTCCTTGCAACACGCGGGCAAGTTTCCTTATGACTAGCCAAGAAGGCTTTGGGATGAGAACCTAGCAAGGAACGGCACGCACTCCGGTTCTTCCAAGAAAATTCACTCGGCCTCAGGTTACCTCTCAGGGTAATCCTGGGGTGAATAGAAGACCGGCAACAGGACTGTTTCTCAGGCAGCTCTGAGGACACATCTCTCTGCTTTGTCACTGGGGCAAATTGTGCTGTTCCCGTCCCTCTCCACTTTCACGGTTGGCACCTAGCTCATGTACCTGAAGTCCACAAGCAGGTGAAAGAGACATGCCACACACATGTGCCCTTCCATGAAAACACCTTGGCAAGCAGGAGTCCTCCTGAGGTGAATGGTGTGAGCCAGTGAATGATCTAGTTTCACCTACATCACCGTGGATCTTGCAAAGGCCTGACAGTCTTCAAAGGCTGAGAGCACATGTCTCCAGCTGGATCTGAAGTCGACGTGATGCATGCGAGGGGAAGACGTCAGCTATGAATTCTGAGAACACTTGCCATGGCGGTGTTTGTTCCAGTGCAGCTCAGGTTTACAAACTGGGGTCCCCTTGCATTGCCCAGAAGACCAGGGAGAAAACTCGTCCTGAGGATTCTTCCATGCTGTGGCTATCTGGCTCCCCGATGGAGGAAACACATTGCTGCCTGGCCTTCTGCATACCAACAGTAGAGCCCAAAGACCATCATGAGGCATGAGGTTGCTCAGAAGGCACAGATGACACTTTGGGTACACAGTGATTTTCCTCGGAAACTGGTGCAGACGTGAGCGTCCTCAGATATGTGAAAGGCACACCAGCATTACAGCACTTCAGTGGTGAAAGCCTCGGGTCTACTTGTGACCACCAACTTTGCTGATGGAAACACTGCCCCTTACTTTGAGTGTGCCGCTCAGTCGACATTCGCCTTAGCTGAAGCAGTCTGCTGCACGAGCTCCTGGCAAGGAACGGCAGGCGCACTGTTTCTTTCGAGAAAACTCACTCGTCCTCCCGGGCAATTCCTGCAGGGTGTCCAACATGGGCGCCACCCCGTGCCTTTCGTTCAGTTTTCTCGCCCCAAGCCTCCTGCTTCCAAAGGGGCAAAGAATGCTTTAGCCCTCAGGATCCAGTTTCTACGTGCAAAGCCAGCCTGTGGAGCAGCACCTTCTGCCCAGCTACGAGAGAGCCATGCGACACACTAGGCGCTCCTGTGAGGACCCTTTTGTAAGCAGAGGTTCTGCGCGAGGTGACGTGCCTAGTCACCACAGTGCTTCAGTCAGGCGATGTCGACTTTGGAACTTTCAATCGCCCAGCAGTGCTTCGGGAGAGGGGTCCATCATATCAGACTGGTTGTAAAGTCACATTTCTGCTTGAGGTGAAGGGTCGTCAGCTCTGAGTTCATACAATCAATGTTACTCTCCGGATATGATTCCGGGCAGCTAATATCTAAGCCGGGAGTGTGACATGCATTGCTCATGACACCGGCCCCCACTCTGTTACCAAGACTGGTTTCCAGAGGTGGAGGTCTGGCTCTCCGCCGGAGCAGGCCGTGTGTTGCCCTGCCCTCTGCATGCACAGAGTGGAGGCCAACGACCCATGTGGCTGGAGCTCACTCAGAAGCCGCAGTTGACACTTTGGGTACACCGTGTTCTTCCATGACCTGGGTCCAGGCGCGAGAGACCCTGCAGTCCTGAGAGGCCTACCAGTGTTAAAGCAGTACCTTCACTAAGGCTTCTCAGACAGAGCTGCACTCCCAACACTTTTCACGGCTCTCGAGGACTTTCCTTTGGCAGCATGCGGGCAGGTTTCCGAACCACTAGCCAAGAAGGCTTTGGGATGAGCCCCTAGCGAGGAACTGCCCACACCCCCTCGTTCTTGCGAGAAAACTCACTCTTCCTCACTTTGCCTCCCCGGGAACTCCTACGGTGAGTACAAGACGGGCAACAGGACCCTTTTTCAGGCAGCTCTGAGCACCCAGCTCTCCGGGTTGCCAACGGGACAGATTTCGCTTTTCTCGTCCGGCCTCCTTTTCACGGTTGCCACACAGCTCATGTAGTTGACGTTCCGGGAACCAAAGGAGGCCCGTGTCACATACTGTACTTCTTCGCTGAAAGCGCTTTGGAAAGCCAGTGTTCCTCCTGAAGTAAATTGCGCGAGCCAGTGAACGCCTTCGTTTCGCCTAGGTCATGGTACATCTCCCGAAGGCCTAGCCACCTTCAGAGGACGACTGCCTATTTCTCCCTCTAGAGGTAAAGTCCTGGTGCTGCTTCAGGGAGCAAGAGGTCAGGTATGAAGTCCGAGAACTCACCGTGTAAGCACGGTGGTTTTCCAAAAGCAGCTCAGGGTTACAAAATGAGGCCCCCTTGCATTGCCCAGAAGCCCCGGTATCAACGTGTTCTTCAGGCTTCCTCTAAGCTCTCCAAATCTAGCTCTCCCATGGAGGAAAAACGTTGTTGCCCAGCCTCCTGCATACAAAACAGTAGAGTCCAAAGACCCATGTGGCTGGATGGTGCTCAGCAGGCACAGATGCCACTTTTGGTACACAGGGACCTTCCTTGGAATACGGTGCAGACGCTCGCATCCTCAGACTTTGAAAGGCACACCCGCATTTACAGCACTTTAGTGGGGAAGGCCTCTTTGAAACTGCTGACTGCGACTCTGCTGGTGGAAACACTGCACCTTACTTTGACTCTGGCGCTCGGCTGACATTCGCCATAGATAAAGTCCTGTGCTGGATGTGCTCCTAGCAAGGCATTGCAAGCACTCTGTTTCTTTGGGCAAAGTCTCCGTTCCTCCCCGGGCATTCCTGCAGGGTTGAGAAAGTTGGCGACCACAGTGCTTTTCATGAAGCACTGATCATCCAAAACACGGACTTTCCTTGCAACACGCGGGCAAGTTTCCTTATGACTAGCCAAGAAGGCTTTGGGATGAGAACCTAGCAAGGAACGGCACGCACTCCGGTTCTTCCAAGAAAATTCACTCGGCCTCAGGTTACCTCTCAGGGTAATCCTGGGGTGAATAGAAGACCGGCAACAGGACTGTTTCTCAGGCAGCTCTGAGGACACATCTCTCTGCTTTGTCACTGGGGCAAATTGTGCTGTTCCCGTCCCTCTCCACTTTCACGGTTGGCACCTAGCTCATGTACCTGAAGTCCACAAGCAGGTGAAAGAGACATGCCACACACATGTGCCCTTCCATGAAAACACCTTGGCAAGCAGGAGTCCTCCTGAGGTGAATGGTGTGAGCCAGTGAATGATCTAGTTTCACCTACATCACCGTGGATCTTGCAAAGGCCTGACAGTCTTCAAAGGCTGAGAGCACATGTCTCCAGCTGGATCTGAAGTCGACGTGATGCATGCGAGGGGAAGACGTCAGCTATGAATTCTGAGAACACTTGCCATGGCGGTGTTTGTTCCAGTGCAGCTCAGGTTTACAAACTGGGGTCCCCTTGCATTGCCCAGAAGACCAGGGAGAAAACTCGTCCTGAGGATTCTTCCATGCTGTGGCTATCTGGCTCCCCGATGGAGGAAACACATTGCTGCCTGGCCTTCTGCATACCAACAGTAGAGCCCAAAGACCATCATGAGGCATGAGGTTGCTCAGAAGGCACAGATGACACTTTGGGTACACAGTGATTTTCCTCGGAAACTGGTGCAGACGTGAGCGTCCTCAGATATGTGAAAGGCACACCAGCATTACAGCACTTCAGTGGTGAAAGCCTCGGGTCTACTTGTGACCACCAACTTTGCTGATGGAAACACTGCCCCTTACTTTGAGTGTGCCGCTCAGTCGACATTCGCCTTAGCTGAAGCAGTCTGCTGCACGAGCTCCTGGCAAGGAACGGCAGGCGCACTGTTTCTTTCGAGAAAACTCACTCGTCCTCCCGGGCAATTCCTGCAGGGTGTCCAACATGGGCGCCACCCCGTGCCTTTCGTTCAGTTTTCTCGCCCCAAGCCTCCTGCTTCCAAAGGGGCAAAGAATGCTTTAGCCCTCAGGATCCAGTTTCTACGTGCAAACCCAGCCTGTGGAGCAGCACCTTCTGCCCAGCTACGAGAGAGCCATGCGACACACTAGGCGCTCCTGTGAGGACCCTTTTGTAAGCAGAGGTTCTGCGCGAGGTGACGTGCCTAGTCACCACAGTGCTTCAGTCAGGCGATGTCGACTTTGGAACTTTCAATCGCCCAGCAGTGCTTCGGGAGAGGGGTCCATCATATCAGACTGGTTGTAAAGTCACATTTCTGCTTGAGGTGAAGGGTCGTCAGCTCTGAGTTCATACAATCAATGTTACTCTCCGGATATGATTCCGGGCAGCTAATATCTAAGCCGGGAGTGTGACATGCATTGCTCATGACACCGGCCCCCACTCTGTTACCAAGACTGGTTTCCAGAGGTGGAGGTCTGGCTCTCCGCCGGAGCAGGCCGTGTGTTGCCCTGCCCTCTGCATGCACAGAGTGGAGGCCAACGACCCATGTGGCTGGAGCTCACTCAGAAGCCGCAGTTGACACTTTGGGTACACCGTGTTCTTCCATGACCTGGGTCCAGGCGCGAGAGACCCTGCAGTCCTGAGAGGCCTACCAGTGTTAAAGCAGTACCTTCACTAAGGCTTCTCAGACAGAGCTGCACTCCCAACACTTTTCACGGCTCTCGAGGACTTTCCTTTGGCAGCATGCGGGCAGGTTTCCGAACCACTAGCCAAGAAGGCTTTGGGATGAGCCCCTAGCGAGGAACTGCCCACACCCCCTCGTTCTTGCGAGAAAACTCACTCTTCCTCACTTTGCCTCCCCGGGAACTCCTACGGTGAGTACAAGACGGGCAACAGGACCCTTTTTCAGGCAGCTCTGAGCACCCAGCTCTCCGGGTTGCCAACGGGACAGATTTCGCTTTTCTCGTCCGGCCTCCTTTTCACGGTTGCCACACAGCTCATGTAGTTGACGTTCCGGGAACCAAAGGAGGCCCGTGTCACATACTGTACTTCTTCGCTGAAAGCGCTTTGGAAAGCCAGTGTTCCTCCTGAAGTAAATTGCGCGAGCCAGTGAACGCCTTCGTTTCGCCTAGGTCATGGTACATCTCCCGAAGGCCTAGCCACCTTCAGAGGACGACTGCCTATTTCTCCCTCTAGAGGTAAAGTCCTGGTGCTGCTTCAGGGAGCAAGAGGTCAGGTATGAATTCCGAGAACTCACCGTGTAAGCACGGTGGTTTTCCAAAAGCAGCTCAGGGTTACAAAATGAGGCCCCCTTGCATTGCCCAGAAGCCCCGGTATCAACGTGTTCTTCAGGCTTCCTCTAAGCTCTCCAAATCTAGCTCTCCCATGGAGGAAAAACGTTGTTGCCCAGCCTCCTGCATACAAAACAGTAGAGTCCAAAGACCCATGTGGCTGGATGGTGCTCAGCAGGCACAGATGCCACTTTTGGTACACAGGGACCTTCCTTGGAATACGGTGCAGACGCTCGCATCCTCAGACTTTGAAAGGCACACCCGCATTTACAGCACTTTAGTGGGGAAGGCCTCTTTGAAACTGCTGACTGCGACTCTGCTGGTGGAAACACTGCACCTTACTTTGACTCTGGCGCTCGGCTGACATTCGCCATAGATAAAGTCCTGTGCTGGATGTGCTCCTAGCAAGGCATTGCAAGCACTCTGTTTCTTTGGGCAAAGTCTCCGTTCCTCCCCGGGCATTCCTGCAGGGTTGAGAAAGTTGGCGACCACAGTGCTTTTCATGAAGCACTGATCATCCAAAACACGGACTTTCCTTGCAACACGCGGGCAAGTTTCCTTATGACTAGCCAAGAAGGCTTTGGGATGAGAACCTAGCAAGGAACGGCACGCACTCCGGTTCTTCCAAGAAAATTCACTCGGCCTCAGGTTACCTCTCAGGGTAATCCTGGGGTGAATAGAAGACCGGCAACAGGACTGTTTCTCAGGCAGCTCTGAGGACACATCTCTCTGCTTTGTCACTGGGGCAAATTGTGCTGTTCCCGTCCCTCTCCACTTTCACGGTTGGCACCTAGCTCATGTACCTGAAGTCCACAAGCAGGTGAAAGAGACATGCCACACACATGTGCCCTTCCATGAAAACACCTTGGCAAGCAGGAGTCCTCCTGAGGTGAATGGTGTGAGCCAGTGAATGATCTAGTTTCACCTACATCACCGTGGATCTTGCAAAGGCCTGACAGTCTTCAAAGGCTGAGAGCACATGTCTCCAGCTGGATCTGAAGTCGACGTGATGCATGCGAGGGGAAGACGTCAGCTATGAATTCTGAGAACACTTGCCATGGCGGTGTTTGTTCCAGTGCAGCTCAGGTTTACAAACTGGGGTCCCCTTGCATTGCCCAGAAGACCAGGGAGAAAACTCGTCCTGAGGATTCTTCCATGCTGTGGCTATCTGGCTCCCCGATGGAGGAAACACATTGCTGCCTGGCCTTCTGCATACCAACAGTAGAGCCCAAAGACCATCATGAGGCATGAGGTTGCTCAGAAGGCACAGATGACACTTTGGGTACACAGTGATTTTCCTCGGAAACTGGTGCAGACGTGAGCGTCCTCAGATATGTGAAAGGCACACCAGCATTACAGCACTTCAGTGGTGAAAGCCTCGGGTCTACTTGTGACCACCAACTTTGCTGATGGAAACACTGCCCCTTACTTTGAGTGTGCCGCTCAGTCGACATTCGCCTTAGCTGAAGCAGTCTGCTGCACGAGCTCCTGGCAAGGAACGGCAGGCGCACTGTTTCTTTCGAGAAAACTCACTCGTCCTCCCGGGCAATTCCTGCAGGGTGTCCAACATGGGCGCCACCCCGTGCCTTTCGTTCAGTTTTCTCGCCCCAAGCCTCCTGCTTCCAAAGGGGCAAAGAATGCTTTAGCCCTCAGGATCCAGTTTCTACGTGCAAACCCAGCCTGTGGAGCAGCACCTTCTGCCCAGCTACGAGAGAGCCATGCGACACACTAGGCGCTCCTGTGAGGACCCTTTTGTAAGCAGAGGTTCTGCGCGAGGTGACGTGCCTAGTCACCACAGTGCTTCAGTCAGGCGATGTCGACTTTGGAACTTTCAATCGCCCAGCAGTGCTTCGGGAGAGGGGTCCATCATATCAGACTGGTTGTAAAGTCACATTTCTGCTTGAGGTGAAGGGTCGTCAGCTCTGAGTTCATACAATCAATGTTACTCTCCGGATATGATTCCGGGCAGCTAATATCTAAGCCGGGAGTGTGACATGCATTGCTCATGACACCGGCCCCCACTCTGTTACCAAGACTGGTTTCCAGAGGTGGAGGTCTGGCTCTCCGCCGGAGCAGGCCGTGTGTTGCCCTGCCCTCTGCATGCACAGAGTGGAGGCCAACGACCCATGTGGCTGGAGCTCACTCAGAAGCCGCAGTTGACACTTTGGGTACACCGTGTTCTTCCATGACCTGGGTCCAGGCGCGAGAGACCCTGCAGTCCTGAGAGGCCTACCAGTGTTAAAGCAGTACCTTCACTAAGGCTTCTCAGACAGAGCTGCACTCCCAACACTTTTCACGGCTCTCGAGGACTTTCCTTTGGCAGCATGCGGGCAGGTTTCCGAACCACTAGCCAAGAAGGCTTTGGGATGAGCCCCTAGCGAGGAACTGCCCACACCCCCTCGTTCTTGCGAGAAAACTCACTCTTCCTCACTTTGCCTCCCCGGGAACTCCTACGGTGAGTACAAGACGGGCAACAGGACCCTTTTTCAGGCAGCTCTGAGCACCCAGCTCTCCGGGTTGCCAACGGGACAGATTTCGCTTTTCTCGTCCGGCCTCCTTTTCACGGTTGCCACACAGCTCATGTAGTTGACGTTCCGGGAACCAAAGGAGGCCCGTGTCACATACTGTACTTCTTCGCTGAAAGCGCTTTGGAAAGCCAGTGTTCCTCCTGAAGTAAATTGCGCGAGCCAGTGAACGCCTTCGTTTCGCCTAGGTCATGGTACATCTCCCGAAGGCCTAGCCACCTTCAGAGGACGACTGCCTATTTCTCCCTCTAGAGGTAAAGTCCTGGTGCTGCTTCAGGGAGCAAGAGGTCAGGTATGAATTCCGAGAACTCACCGTGTAAGCACGGTGGTTTTCCAAAAGCAGCTCAGGGTTACAAAATGAGGCCCCCTTGCATTGCCCAGAAGCCCCGGTATCAACGTGTTCTTCAGGCTTCCTCTAAGCTCTCCAAATCTAGCTCTCCCATGGAGGAAAAACGTTGTTGCCCAGCCTCCTGCATACAAAACAGTAGAGTCCAAAGACCCATGTGGCTGGATGGTGCTCAGCAGGCACAGATGCCACTTTTGGTACACAGGGACCTTCCTTGGAATACGGTGCAGACGCTCGCATCCTCAGACTTTGAAAGGCACACCCGCATTTACAGCACTTTAGTGGGGAAGGCCTCTTTGAAACTGCTGACTGCGACTCTGCTGGTGGAAACACTGCACCTTACTTTGACTCTGGCGCTCGGCTGACATTCGCCATAGATAAAGTCCTGTGCTGGATGTGCTCCTAGCAAGGCATTGCAAGCACTCTGTTTCTTTGGGCAAAGTCTCCGTTCCTCCCCGGGCATTCCTGCAGGGTTGAGAAAGTTGGCGACCACAGTGCTTTTCATGAAGCACTGATCATCCAAAACACGGACTTTCCTTGCAACACGCGGGCAAGTTTCCTTATGACTAGCCAAGAAGGCTTTGGGATGAGAACCTAGCAAGGAACGGCACGCACTCCGGTTCTTCCAAGAAAATTCACTCGGCCTCAGGTTACCTCTCAGGGTAATCCTGGGGTGAATAGAAGACCGGCAACAGGACTGTTTCTCAGGCAGCTCTGAGGACACATCTCTCTGCTTTGTCACTGGGGCAAATTGTGCTGTTCCCGTCCCTCTCCACTTTCACGGTTGGCACCTAGCTCATGTACCTGAAGTCCACAAGCAGGTGAAAGAGACATGCCACACACATGTGCCCTTCCATGAAAACACCTTGGCAAGCAGGAGTCCTCCTGAGGTGAATGGTGTGAGCCAGTGAATGATCTAGTTTCACCTACATCACCGTGGATCTTGCAAAGGCCTGACAGTCTTCAAAGGCTGAGAGCACATGTCTCCAGCTGGATCTGAAGTCGACGTGATGCATGCGAGGGGAAGACGTCAGCTATGAATTCTGAGAACACTTGCCATGGCGGTGTTTGTTCCAGTGCAGCTCAGGTTTACAAACTGGGGTCCCCTTGCATTGCCCAGAAGACCAGGGAGAAAACTCGTCCTGAGGATTCTTCCATGCTGTGGCTATCTGGCTCCCCGATGGAGGAAACACATTGCTGCCTGGCCTTCTGCATACCAACAGTAGAGCCCAAAGACCATCATGAGGCATGAGGTTGCTCAGAAGGCACAGATGACACTTTGGGTACACAGTGATTTTCCTCGGAAACTGGTGCAGACGTGAGCGTCCTCAGATATGTGAAAGGCACACCAGCATTACAGCACTTCAGTGGTGAAAGCCTCGGGTCTACTTGTGACCACCAACTTTGCTGATGGAAACACTGCCCCTTACTTTGAGTGTGCCGCTCAGTCGACATTCGCCTTAGCTGAAGCAGTCTGCTGCACGAGCTCCTGGCAAGGAACGGCAGGCGCACTGTTTCTTTCGAGAAAACTCACTCGTCCTCCCGGGCAATTCCTGCAGGGTGTCCAACATGGGCGCCACCCCGTGCCTTTCGTTCAGTTTTCTCGCCCCAAGCCTCCTGCTTCCAAAGGGGCAAAGAATGCTTTAGCCCTCAGGATCCAGTTTCTACGTGCAAACCCAGCCTGTGGAGCAGCACCTTCTGCCCAGCTACGAGAGAGCCATGCGACACACTAGGCGCTCCTGTGAGGACCCTTTTGTAAGCAGAGGTTCTGCGCGAGGTGACGTGCCTAGTCACCACAGTGCTTCAGTCAGGCGATGTCGACTTTGGAACTTTCAATCGCCCAGCAGTGCTTCGGGAGAGGGGTCCATCATATCAGACTGGTTGTAAAGTCACATTTCTGCTTGAGGTGAAGGGTCGTCAGCTCTGAGTTCATACAATCAATGTTACTCTCCGGATATGATTCCGGGCAGCTAATATCTAAGCCGGGAGTGTGACATGCATTGCTCATGACACCGGCCCCCACTCTGTTACCAAGACTGGTTTCCAGAGGTGGAGGTCTGGCTCTCCGCCGGAGCAGGCCGTGTGTTGCCCTGCCCTCTGCATGCACAGAGTGGAGGCCAACGACCCATGTGGCTGGAGCTCACTCAGAAGCCGCAGTTGACACTTTGGGTACACCGTGTTCTTCCATGACCTGGGTCCAGGCGCGAGAGACCCTGCAGTCCTGAGAGGCCTACCAGTGTTAAAGCAGTACCTTCACTAAGGCTTCTCAGACAGAGCTGCACTCCCAACACTTTTCACGGCTCTCGAGGACTTTCCTTTGGCAGCATGCGGGCAGGTTTCCGAACCACTAGCCAAGAAGGCTTTGGGATGAGCCCCTAGCGAGGAACTGCCCACACCCCCTCGTTCTTGCGAGAAAACTCACTCTTCCTCACTTTGCCTCCCCGGGAACTCCTACGGTGAGTACAAGACGGGCAACAGGACCCTTTTTCAGGCAGCTCTGAGCACCCAGCTCTCCGGGTTGCCAACGGGACAGATTTCGCTTTTCTCGTCCGGCCTCCTTTTCACGGTTGCCACACAGCTCATGTAGTTGACGTTCCGGGAACCAAAGGAGGCCCGTGTCACATACTGTACTTCTTCGCTGAAAGCGCTTTGGAAAGCCAGTGTTCCTCCTGAAGTAAATTGCGCGAGCCAGTGAACGCCTTCGTTTCGCCTAGGTCATGGTACATCTCCCGAAGGCCTAGCCACCTTCAGAGGACGACTGCCTATTTCTCCCTCTAGAGGTAAAGTCCTGGTGCTGCTTCAGGGAGCAAGAGGTCAGGTATGAATTCCGAGAACTCACCGTGTAAGCACGGTGGTTTTCCAAAAGCAGCTCAGGGTTACAAAATGAGGCCCCCTTGCATTGCCCAGAAGCCCCGGTATCAACGTGTTCTTCAGGCTTCCTCTAAGCTCTCCAAATCTAGCTCTCCCATGGAGGAAAAACGTTGTTGCCCAGCCTCCTGCATACAAAACAGTAGAGTCCAAAGACCCATGTGGCTGGATGGTGCTCAGCAGGCACAGATGCCACTTTTGGTACACAGGGACCTTCCTTGGAATACGGTGCAGACGCTCGCATCCTCAGACTTTGAAAGGCACACCCGCATTTACAGCACTTTAGTGGGGAAGGCCTCTTTGAAACTGCTGACTGCGACTCTGCTGGTGGAAACACTGCACCTTACTTTGACTCTGGCGCTCGGCTGACATTCGCCATAGATAAAGTCCTGTGCTGGATGTGCTCCTAGCAAGGCATTGCAAGCACTCTGTTTCTTTGGGCAAAGTCTCCGTTCCTCCCCGGGCATTCCTGCAGGGTTGAGAAAGTTGGCGACCACAGTGCTTTTCATGAAGCACTGATCATCCAAAACACGGACTTTCCTTGCAACACGCGGGCAAGTTTCCTTATGACTAGCCAAGAAGGCTTTGGGATGAGAACCTAGCAAGGAACGGCACGCACTCCGGTTCTTCCAAGAAAATTCACTCGGCCTCAGGTTACCTCTCAGGGTAATCCTGGGGTGAATAGAAGACCGGCAACAGGACTGTTTCTCAGGCAGCTCTGAGGACACATCTCTCTGCTTTGTCACTGGGGCAAATTGTGCTGTTCCCGTCCCTCTCCACTTTCACGGTTGGCACCTAGCTCATGTACCTGAAGTCCACAAGCAGGTGAAAGAGACATGCCACACACATGTGCCCTTCCATGAAAACACCTTGGCAAGCAGGAGTCCTCCTGAGGTGAATGGTGTGAGCCAGTGAATGATCTAGTTTCACCTACATCACCGTGGATCTTGCAAAGGCCTGACAGTCTTCAAAGGCTGAGAGCACATGTCTCCAGCTGGATCTGAAGTCGACGTGATGCATGCGAGGGGAAGACGTCAGCTATGAATTCTGAGAACACTTGCCATGGCGGTGTTTGTTCCAGTGCAGCTCAGGTTTACAAACTGGGGTCCCCTTGCATTGCCCAGAAGACCAGGGAGAAAACTCGTCCTGAGGATTCTTCCATGCTGTGGCTATCTGGCTCCCCGATGGAGGAAACACATTGCTGCCTGGCCTTCTGCATACCAACAGTAGAGCCCAAAGACCATCATGAGGCATGAGGTTGCTCAGAAGGCACAGATGACACTTTGGGTACACAGTGATTTTCCTCGGAAACTGGTGCAGACGTGAGCGTCCTCAGATATGTGAAAGGCACACCAGCATTACAGCACTTCAGTGGTGAAAGCCTCGGGTCTACTTGTGACCACCAACTTTGCTGATGGAAACACTGCCCCTTACTTTGAGTGTGCCGCTCAGTCGACATTCGCCTTAGCTGAAGCAGTCTGCTGCACGAGCTCCTGGCAAGGAACGGCAGGCGCACTGTTTCTTTCGAGAAAACTCACTCGTCCTCCCGGGCAATTCCTGCAGGGTGTCCAACATGGGCGCCACCCCGTGCCTTTCGTTCAGTTTTCTCGCCCCAAGCCTCCTGCTTCCAAAGGGGCAAAGAATGCTTTAGCCCTCAGGATCCAGTTTCTACGTGCAAACCCAGCCTGTGGAGCAGCACCTTCTGCCCAGCTACGAGAGAGCCATGCGACACACTAGGCGCTCCTGTGAGGACCCTTTTGTAAGCAGAGGTTCTGCGCGAGGTGACGTGCCTAGTCACCACAGTGCTTCAGTCAGGCGATGTCGACTTTGGAACTTTCAATCGCCCAGCAGTGCTTCGGGAGAGGGGTCCATCATATCAGACTGGTTGTAAAGTCACATTTCTGCTTGAGGTGAAGGGTCGTCAGCTCTGAGTTCATACAATCAATGTTACTCTCCGGATATGATTCCGGGCAGCTAATATCTAAGCCGGGAGTGTGACATGCATTGCTCATGACACCGGCCCCCACTCTGTTACCAAGACTGGTTTCCAGAGGTGGAGGTCTGGCTCTCCGCCGGAGCAGGCCGTGTGTTGCCCTGCCCTCTGCATGCACAGAGTGGAGGCCAACGACCCATGTGGCTGGAGCTCACTCAGAAGCCGCAGTTGACACTTTGGGTACACCGTGTTCTTCCATGACCTGGGTCCAGGCGCGAGAGACCCTGCAGTCCTGAGAGGCCTACCAGTGTTAAAGCAGTACCTTCACTAAGGCTTCTCAGACAGAGCTGCACTCCCAACACTTTTCACGGCTCTCGAGGACTTTCCTTTGGCAGCATGCGGGCAGGTTTCCGAACCACTAGCCAAGAAGGCTTTGGGATGAGCCCCTAGCGAGGAACTGCCCACACCCCCTCGTTCTTGCGAGAAAACTCACTCTTCCTCACTTTGCCTCCCCGGGAACTCCTACGGTGAGTACAAGACGGGCAACAGGACCCTTTTTCAGGCAGCTCTGAGCACCCAGCTCTCCGGGTTGCCAACGGGACAGATTTCGCTTTTCTCGTCCGGCCTCCTTTTCACGGTTGCCACACAGCTCATGTAGTTGACGTTCCGGGAACCAAAGGAGGCCCGTGTCACATACTGTACTTCTTCGCTGAAAGCGCTTTGGAAAGCCAGTGTTCCTCCTGAAGTAAATTGCGCGAGCCAGTGAACGCCTTCGTTTCGCCTAGGTCATGGTACATCTCCCGAAGGCCTAGCCACCTTCAGAGGACGACTGCCTATTTCTCCCTCTAGAGGTAAAGTCCTGGTGCTGCTTCAGGGAGCAAGAGGTCAGGTATGAATTCCGAGAACTCACCGTGTAAGCACGGTGGTTTTCCAAAAGCAGCTCAGGGTTACAAAATGAGGCCCCCTTGCATTGCCCAGAAGCCCCGGTATCAACGTGTTCTTCAGGCTTCCTCTAAGCTCTCCAAATCTAGCTCTCCCATGGAGGAAAAACGTTGTTGCCCAGCCTCCTGCATACAAAACAGTAGAGTCCAAAGACCCATGTGGCTGGATGGTGCTCAGCAGGCACAGATGCCACTTTTGGTACACAGGGACCTTCCTTGGAATACGGTGCAGACGCTCGCATCCTCAGACTTTGAAAGGCACACCCGCATTTACAGCACTTTAGTGGGGAAGGCCTCTTTGAAACTGCTGACTGCGACTCTGCTGGTGGAAACACTGCACCTTACTTTGACTCTGGCGCTCGGCTGACATTCGCCATAGATAAAGTCCTGTGCTGGATGTGCTCCTAGCAAGGCATTGCAAGCACTCTGTTTCTTTGGGCAAAGTCTCCGTTCCTCCCCGGGCATTCCTGCAGGGTTGAGAAAGTTGGCGACCACAGTGCTTTTCATGAAGCACTGATCATCCAAAACACGGACTTTCCTTGCAACACGCGGGCAAGTTTCCTTATGACTAGCCAAGAAGGCTTTGGGATGAGAACCTAGCAAGGAACGGCACGCACTCCGGTTCTTCCAAGAAAATTCACTCGGCCTCAGGTTACCTCTCAGGGTAATCCTGGGGTGAATAGAAGACCGGCAACAGGACTGTTTCTCAGGCAGCTCTGAGGACACATCTCTCTGCTTTGTCACTGGGGCAAATTGTGCTGTTCCCGTCCCTCTCCACTTTCACGGTTGGCACCTAGCTCATGTACCTGAAGTCCACAAGCAGGTGAAAGAGACATGCCACACACATGTGCCCTTCCATGAAAACACCTTGGCAAGCAGGAGTCCTCCTGAGGTGAATGGTGTGAGCCAGTGAATGATCTAGTTTCACCTACATCACCGTGGATCTTGCAAAGGCCTGACAGTCTTCAAAGGCTGAGAGCACATGTCTCCAGCTGGATCTGAAGTCGACGTGATGCATGCGAGGGGAAGACGTCAGCTATGAATTCTGAGAACACTTGCCATGGCGGTGTTTGTTCCAGTGCAGCTCAGGTTTACAAACTGGGGTCCCCTTGCATTGCCCAGAAGACCAGGGAGAAAACTCGTCCTGAGGATTCTTCCATGCTGTGGCTATCTGGCTCCCCGATGGAGGAAACACATTGCTGCCTGGCCTTCTGCATACCAACAGTAGAGCCCAAAGACCATCATGAGGCATGAGGTTGCTCAGAAGGCACAGATGACACTTTGGGTACACAGTGATTTTCCTCGGAAACTGGTGCAGACGTGAGCGTCCTCAGATATGTGAAAGGCACACCAGCATTACAGCACTTCAGTGGTGAAAGCCTCGGGTCTACTTGTGACCACCAACTTTGCTGATGGAAACACTGCCCCTTACTTTGAGTGTGCCGCTCAGTCGACATTCGCCTTAGCTGAAGCAGTCTGCTGCACGAGCTCCTGGCAAGGAACGGCAGGCGCACTGTTTCTTTCGAGAAAACTCACTCGTCCTCCCGGGCAATTCCTGCAGGGTGTCCAACATGGGCGCCACCCCGTGCCTTTCGTTCAGTTTTCTCGCCCCAAGCCTCCTGCTTCCAAAGGGGCAAAGAATGCTTTAGCCCTCAGGATCCAGTTTCTACGTGCAAACCCAGCCTGTGGAGCAGCACCTTCTGCCCAGCTACGAGAGAGCCATGCGACACACTAGGCGCTCCTGTGAGGACCCTTTTGTAAGCAGAGGTTCTGCGCGAGGTGACGTGCCTAGTCACCACAGTGCTTCAGTCAGGCGATGTCGACTTTGGAACTTTCAATCGCCCAGCAGTGCTTCGGGAGAGGGGTCCATCATATCAGACTGGTTGTAAAGTCACATTTCTGCTTGAGGTGAAGGGTCGTCAGCTCTGAGTTCATACAATCAATGTTACTCTCCGGATATGATTCCGGGCAGCTAATATCTAAGCCGGGAGTGTGACATGCATTGCTCATGACACCGGCCCCCACTCTGTTACCAAGACTGGTTTCCAGAGGTGGAGGTCTGGCTCTCCGCCGGAGCAGGCCGTGTGTTGCCCTGCCCTCTGCATGCACAGAGTGGAGGCCAACGACCCATGTGGCTGGAGCTCACTCAGAAGCCGCAGTTGACACTTTGGGTACACCGTGTTCTTCCATGACCTGGGTCCAGGCGCGAGAGACCCTGCAGTCCTGAGAGGCCTACCAGTGTTAAAGCAGTACCTTCACTAAGGCTTCTCAGACAGAGCTGCACTCCCAACACTTTTCACGGCTCTCGAGGACTTTCCTTTGGCAGCATGCGGGCAGGTTTCCGAACCACTAGCCAAGAAGGCTTTGGGATGAGCCCCTAGCGAGGAACTGCCCACACCCCCTCGTTCTTGCGAGAAAACTCACTCTTCCTCACTTTGCCTCCCGGGAACTCCTACGGTGAGTACAAGACGGGCAACAGGACCCTTTTTCAGGCAGCTCTGAGCACCCAGCTCTCCGGGTTGCCAACGGGACAGATTTCGCTTTTCTCGTCCGGCCTCCTTTTCACGGTTGCCACACAGCTCATGTAGTTGACGTTCCGGGAACCAAAGGAGGCCCGTGTCACATACTGTACTTCTTCGCTGAAAGCGCTTTGGAAAGCCAGTGTTCCTCCTGAAGTAAATTGCGCGAGCCAGTGAACGCCTTCGTTTCGCCTAGGTCATGGTACATCTCCCGAAGGCCTAGCCACCTTCAGAGGACGACTGCCTATTTCTCCCTCTAGAGGTAAAGTCCTGGTGCTGCTTCAGGGAGCAAGAGGTCAGGTATGAAGTCCGAGAACTCACCGTGTAAGCACGGTGGTTTTCCAAAAGCAGCTCAGGGTTACAAAATGAGGCCCCCTTGCATTGCCCAGAAGCCCCGGTATCAACGTGTTCTTCAGGCTTCCTCTAAGCTCTCCAAATCTAGCTCTCCCATGGAGGAAAAACGTTGTTGCCCAGCCTCCTGCATACAAAACAGTAGAGTCCAAAGACCCATGTGGCTGGATGGTGCTCAGCAGGCACAGATGCCACTTTTGGTACACAGGGACCTTCCTTGGAATACGGTGCAGACGCTCGCATCCTCAGACTTTGAAAGGCACACCCGCATTTACAGCACTTTAGTGGGGAAGGCCTCTTTGAAACTGCTGACTGCGACTCTGCTGGTGGAAACACTGCACCTTACTTTGACTCTGGCGCTCGGCTGACATTCGCCATAGATAAAGTCCTGTGCTGGATGTGCTCCTAGCAAGGCATTGCAAGCACTCTGTTTCTTTGGGCAAAGTCTCCGTTCCTCCCCGGGCATTCCTGCAGGGTTGAGAAAGTTGGCGACCACAGTGCTTTTCATGAAGCACTGATCATCCAAAACACGGACTTTCCTTGCAACACGCGGGCAAGTTTCCTTATGACTAGCCAAGAAGGCTTTGGGATGAGAACCTAGCAAGGAACGGCACGCACTCCGGTTCTTCCAAGAAAATTCACTCGGCCTCAGGTTACCTCTCAGGGTAATCCTGGGGTGAATAGAAGACCGGCAACAGGACTGTTTCTCAGGCAGCTCTGAGGACACATCTCTCTGCTTTGTCACTGGGGCAAATTGTGCTGTTCCCGTCCCTCTCCACTTTCACGGTTGGCACCTAGCTCATGTACCTGAAGTCCACAAGCAGGTGAAAGAGACATGCCACACACATGTGCCCTTCCATGAAAACACCTTGGCAAGCAGGAGTCCTCCTGAGGTGAATGGTGTGAGCCAGTGAATGATCTAGTTTCACCTACATCACCGTGGATCTTGCAAAGGCCTGACAGTCTTCAAAGGCTGAGAGCACATGTCTCCAGCTGGATCTGAAGTCGACGTGATGCATGCGAGGGGAAGACGTCAGCTATGAATTCTGAGAACACTTGCCATGGCGGTGTTTGTTCCAGTGCAGCTCAGGTTTACAAACTGGGGTCCCCTTGCATTGCCCAGAAGACCAGGGAGAAAACTCGTCCTGAGGATTCTTCCATGCTGTGGCTATCTGGCTCCCCGATGGAGGAAACACATTGCTGCCTGGCCTTCTGCATACCAACAGTAGAGCCCAAAGACCATCATGAGGCATGAGGTTGCTCAGAAGGCACAGATGACACTTTGGGTACACAGTGATTTTCCTCGGAAACTGGTGCAGACGTGAGCGTCCTCAGATATGTGAAAGGCACACCAGCATTACAGCACTTCAGTGGTGAAAGCCTCGGGTCTACTTGTGACCACCAACTTTGCTGATGGAAACACTGCCCCTTACTTTGAGTGTGCCGCTCAGTCGACATTCGCCTTAGCTGAAGCAGTCTGCTGCACGAGCTCCTGGCAAGGAACGGCAGGCGCACTGTTTCTTTCGAGAAAACTCACTCGTCCTCCCGGGCAATTCCTGCAGGGTGTCCAACATGGGCGCCACCCCGTGCCTTTCGTTCAGTTTTCTCGCCCCAAGCCTCCTGCTTCCAAAGGGGCAAAGAATGCTTTAGCCCTCAGGATCCAGTTTCTACGTGCAAACCCAGCCTGTGGAGCAGCACCTTCTGCCCAGCTACGAGAGAGCCATGCGACACACTAGGCGCTCCTGTGAGGACCCTTTTGTAAGCAGAGGTTCTGCGCGAGGTGACGTGCCTAGTCACCACAGTGCTTCAGTCAGGCGATGTCGACTTTGGAACTTTCAATCGCCCAGCAGTGCTTCGGGAGAGGGGTCCATCATATCAGACTGGTTGTAAAGTCACATTTCTGCTTGAGGTGAAGGGTCGTCAGCTCTGAGTTCATACAATCAATGTTACTCTCCGGATATGATTCCGGGCAGCTAATATCTAAGCCGGGAGTGTGACATGCATTGCTCATGACACCGGCCCCCACTCTGTTACCAAGACTGGTTTCCAGAGGTGGAGGTCTGGCTCTCCGCCGGAGCAGGCCGTGTGTTGCCCTGCCCTCTGCATGCACAGAGTGGAGGCCAACGACCCATGTGGCTGGAGCTCACTCAGAAGCCGCAGTTGACACTTTGGGTACACCGTGTTCTTCCATGACCTGGGTCCAGGCGCGAGAGACCCTGCAGTCCTGAGAGGCCTACCAGTGTTAAAGCAGTACCTTCACTAAGGCTTCTCAGACAGAGCTGCACTCCCAACACTTTTCACGGCTCTCGAGGACTTTCCTTTGGCAGCATGCGGGCAGGTTTCCGAACCACTAGCCAAGAAGGCTTTGGGATGAGCCCCTAGCGAGGAACTGCCCACACCCCCTCGTTCTTGCGAGAAAACTCACTCTTCCTCACTTTGCCTCCCCGGGAACTCCTACGGTGAGTACAAGACGGGCAACAGGACCCTTTTTCAGGCAGCTCTGAGCACCCAGCTCTCCGGGTTGCCAACGGGACAGATTTCGCTTTTCTCGTCCGGCCTCCTTTTCACGGTTGCCACACAGCTCATGTAGTTGACGTTCCGGGAACCAAAGGAGGCCCGTGTCACATACTGTACTTCTTCGCTGAAAGCGCTTTGGAAAGCCAGTGTTCCTCCTGAAGTAAATTGCGCGAGCCAGTGAACGCCTTCGTTTCGCCTAGGTCATGGTACATCTCCCGAAGGCCTAGCCACCTTCAGAGGACGACTGCCTATTTCTCCCTCTAGAGGTAAAGTCCTGGTGCTGCTTCAGGGAGCAAGAGGTCAGGTATGAATTCCGAGAACTCACCGTGTAAGCACGGTGGTTTTCCAAAAGCAGCTCAGGGTTACAAAATGAGGCCCCCTTGCATTGCCCAGAAGCCCCGGTATCAACGTGTTCTTCAGGCTTCCTCTAAGCTCTCCAAATCTAGCTCTCCCATGGAGGAAAAACGTTGTTGCCCAGCCTCCTGCATACAAAACAGTAGAGTCCAAAGACCCATGTGGCTGGATGGTGCTCAGCAGGCACAGATGCCACTTTTGGTACACAGGGACCTTCCTTGGAATACGGTGCAGACGCTCGCATCCTCAGACTTTGAAAGGCACACCCGCATTTACAGCACTTTAGTGGGGAAGGCCTCTTTGAAACTGCTGACTGCGACTCTGCTGGTGGAAACACTGCACCTTACTTTGACTCTGGCGCTCGGCTGACATTCGCCATAGATAAAGTCCTGTGCTGGATGTGCTCCTAGCAAGGCATTGCAAGCACTCTGTTTCTTTGGGCAAAGTCTCCGTTCCTCCCCGGGCATTCCTGCAGGGTTGAGAAAGTTGGCGACCACAGTGCTTTTCATGAAGCACTGATCATCCAAAACACGGACTTTCCTTGCAACACGCGGGCAAGTTTCCTTATGACTAGCCAAGAAGGCTTTGGGATGAGAACCTAGCAAGGAACGGCACGCACTCCGGTTCTTCCAAGAAAATTCACTCGGCCTCAGGTTACCTCTCAGGGTAATCCTGGGGTGAATAGAAGACCGGCAACAGGACTGTTTCTCAGGCAGCTCTGAGGACACATCTCTCTGCTTTGTCACTGGGGCAAATTGTGCTGTTCCCGTCCCTCTCCACTTTCACGGTTGACACCTAGCTCATGTACCTGAAGTCCACAAGCAGGTGAAAGAGACATGCCACACACATGTGCCCTTCCATGAAAACACCTTGGCAAGCAGGAGTCCTCCTGAGGTGAATGGTGTGAGCCAGTGAATGATCTAGTTTCACCTACATCACCGTGGATCTTGCAAAGGCCTGACAGTCTTCAAAGGCTGAGAGCACATGTCTCCAGCTGGATCTGAAGTCGACGTGATGCATGCGAGGGGAAGACGTCAGCTATGAATTCTGAGAACACTTGCCATGGCGGTGTTTGTTCCAGTGCAGCTCAGGTTTACAAACTGGGGTCCCCTTGCATTGCCCAGAAGACCAGGGAGAAAACTCGTCCTGAGGATTCTTCCATGCTGTGGCTATCTGGCTCCCCGATGGAGGAAACACATTGCTGCCTGGCCTTCTGCATACCAACAGTAGAGCCCAAAGACCATCATGAGGCATGAGGTTGCTCAGAAGGCACAGATGACACTTTGGGTACACAGTGATTTTCCTCGGAAACTGGTGCAGACGTGAGCGTCCTCAGATATGTGAAAGGCACACCAGCATTACAGCACTTCAGTGGTGAAAGCCTCGGGTCTACTTGTGACCACCAACTTTGCTGATGGAAACACTGCCCCTTACTTTGAGTGTGCCGCTCAGTCGACATTCGCCTTAGCTGAAGCAGTCTGCTGCACGAGCTCCTGGCAAGGAACGGCAGGCGCACTGTTTCTTTCGAGAAAACTCACTCGTCCTCCCGGGCAATTCCTGCAGGGTGTCCAACATGGGCGCCACCCCGTGCCTTTCGTTCAGTTTTCTCGCCCCAAGCCTCCTGCTTCCAAAGGGGCAAAGAATGCTTTAGCCCTCAGGATCCAGTTTCTACGTGCAAACCCAGCCTGTGGAGCAGCACCTTCTGCCCAGCTACGAGAGAGCCATGCGACACACTAGGCGCTCCTGTGAGGACCCTTTTGTAAGCAGAGGTTCTGCGCGAGGTGACGTGCCTAGTCACCACAGTGCTTCAGTCAGGCGATGTCGACTTTGGAACTTTCAATCGCCCA
This sequence comes from Eubalaena glacialis, assembly GCF_028564815.1. NCBI lineage: Eukaryota > Metazoa > Chordata > Mammalia > Artiodactyla > Balaenidae > Eubalaena > Eubalaena glacialis. Next base: position 661 of record NW_026871770.1, on the reverse strand, counting down.
GCAGTGCTTCGGGAGAGGGGTCCATCATATCAGACTGGTTGTAAAGTCACATTTCTGCTTGAGGTGAAGGGTCGTCAGCTCTGAGTTCATACAATCAATGTTACTCTCCGATATGATTCCGGGCAGCTAATATCTAAGCCGGGAGTGTGACATGCATTGCTCATGACACCGGCCCCCACTCTGTTACCAAGACTGGTTTCCAGAGGTGGAGGTCTGGCTCTCCGCCGGAGCAGGCCGTGTGTTGCCCTGCCCTCTGCATGCACAGAGTGGAGGCCAACGACCCATGTGGCTGGAGCTCACTCAGAAGCCGCAGTTGACACTTTGGGTACACCGTGTTCTTCCATGACCTGGGTCCAGGCGCGAGAGACCCTGCAGTCCTGAGAGGCCTACCAGTGTTAAAGCAGTACCTTCACTAAGGCTTCTCAGACAGAGCTGCACTCCCAACACTTTTCACGGCTCTCGAGGACTTTCCTTTGGCAGCATGCGGGCAGGTTTCCGAACCACTAGCCAAGAAGGCTTTGGATGAGCCCCTAGCGAGGAACTGCCCACACCCCCTCGTTCTTGCGAGAAAACTCACTCTTCCTCACTTTGCCTCCCCGGGAACTCCTACGGTGAGTACAAGACGGGCAACAGGACCCTTTTTCAGGCAGCTCCTGAGAGC
>NW_026871769.1:0-44968 GCF_028564815.1 Eubalaena glacialis | reverse complement strand
TACGCCATACCCTCACCTGTATCCTAACCCGTACCCTAAGCCGTACCCTAACCCTAACCCTAACCATAACCCTAACCCCTACCCTACGCCGTACCCTAACCCGTACCCTAACCCGTATCCTAAGCCGTACCCTAACCCTAACCAATACCCTACGCAGTACCCTCACCCGTACCCTCACCCGTACCCTAAGCCGTACTCTAACCCTAACCCTAACCCTAACCCTAACCCTAAACCCTACCCTACGCCGTACCCTCACCCGTACCCTATCCCATACCCTAAGCCGTACCCTAACCCTAACACTAACCCTAACCCTAACCCTAACCCTAACCCTAAACTACCGTTGACTGCTTTTGCCTCCATTAGATTTCCTAAGCACTAGTGTTTTAAGGAACAGGTTAAAAAGAAAATCCTAATGTGATTTTTTTATAATGTGTTTATTCTTTATCTTATCGTAGTGACTGAAATCTTCTCCATGGCTGGACCCCAAATAATATTCCTTTAGGTGCTAAGTGGTATCTAGAGAGTGGGATAGGTTTAATAAATACCCTAATCCTAACGTGTACCCTAACCCTAACCCATACTGTAACCCTAACGCGTAACCTAACCCTAACCCAAACCCTAACCCTAACATGTACGCTAATCCTAACCCGTACCCTAAACCAATCCCTAACCCTAAAACTAACCTGAACCCTAACCCTAACCCATACCCTACGCCGTACCCTCACCCATACCCTAACCCGTACCCTAAGCCGTACCCTAACCCTAACCCTAACCCATACCCTACAACGTACCCTCACACTTACCCTAAACAGTACCCTAAGCCGTACCCTAACCCTAACCCTAACCCTAAACTATACCTTACGCCCTACCCTCAGTCGTACCCTAAACCGGACCCTAAGCCGTACCCTAACACTTAACCCTAACCCTAAACCTAACCCTAACCCTAACCCTAATGAATACCTTATCCCTAACGCGTAACTGAACCCTAACCCATACCCTAACCCTAACACGTACCCCATTCCTAAGCGGTACCCTAAACCTAGCCCTAACCCTCAATCTAACCCTACCCCTACCCCATACACTACGCTGTACACTAATCCTAACCCGTACCCTAAACCTAGCCCTAACCCTAAAACTAACCCTAACCGTAACCCATAAACTACGCCGTACCCTCACCCATACCCTAACCCGTACCCTAAGCCGAACCCTAACCCTAACCTTAACCCTAACCCTAAACTACCCTTGACTGCTTCTGCCTCCAATAGATTTCCTAAGCACTAGTGTTTTAAGGAACAGGTCAAAAATAAAATCCTAATGTGATTCCTTTATAATGTGTGTGTTCTTTATCTTATCCTCATGTCTACAATCCTCTCCATGGCTGGACCCCAATTAATATTCCTTTATGCGCAAAGTGGTATCTAGAGAGTGGGATAGGTTTAATAAATACCTTAACCCTAAGGCGTACCCTAACCCTAACCCATAGCCTAACCCTAACACGTACCCTAATCCTAACCCGTAACCTAAACCTAGCCCTAACCCTAAAAGTAACCCTAACCCTAACCCTAACCCATACCAAACACCGTACCCACACTCGTACCCTAACCCATACCCTAAGCCGTACCCTAACCCTAACCCTAACCCTAACCCTAACCCTAACTTAGCCCTAACCCTAAAACTAAACCTAACCCTAAGCGTAACCCATACCCTACGCCGTACCCTCACACATAACCTAACACGTACCCTAAGCCGTACCCTAACCCTAACCCTAACCCTAACCCTAAACTACCCTTGACTGCTTTTGCCACCAATAGATTTCCTAAGCACTAGTGTTGTAAGGAACAGGTTAAAAAGAAAATCCGAATGTCATTACTTTGTAATGTGTGTGTTCTATATCTTATCCTAGTGACTAAAATCTTCTCCATAGCTAGACCCCAAATAATAATCCTTTACGTGCTAAGTTGTATCTAGAGAGTGGGATAGGTTTAATAAATATCCTAATCCTAATGCGTACCCTAACCCTAACCCATACCCTAACCCTACCACATACCCTAATCCTAACCCGTACCCTAAACCTAGCCCTAACCCTAAATCTAACCCTAATCCTAACCCTAACCCATACCCTACGCCATACCCTCACCCATACCCTAACTTGTACCCTAAGCCGCACCCTAAACCTAAACCTAAACTTAACACTAACCCTAATCCTAAACCATACCCTACACCGTACCCTCACCCGTACCCTAACCCGTACCCTGACCCTAACCTTAACCCTAATCCTAACCCTAACCTAAGCCGTACCCTTACCCTAACCCTAAAGCTAAACCTAACCCTAACTCATACCCTACGCCATACCCTAACCCGTAACCTAGCCCGTATCCGAAGCCGTACACTAACCCTAACCCATACCCTACGCCGTAACCTCACCCGTACCCTCACCCGTACCCTAAGCCGTACCCTAACCCTAACCCTAACCCTAACCCTAACCCTAACCCCTACCCTACGCCGTACCCTCACCCGTACCCTATCCCATACCTTAAGCCGTACCCTAACCCTAACACTAACCCTAACCCTAACCCTAACCCTAAACGACCCTTGACTGCTTTTGCCTCCATTAGATTTCCTAAGCACTAGTGTTTTAAGGAACAGGTTAAAAAGAAAATCCTAATGTGATTTTATTATAATGAGTTTATTCTTTATCTTATCCTAGTGACTAAAATCTCCTCCATGGCTGGACCCCAAATAATATTCCTTTACGTGCTAAGTGGTATCTAGAGAGTGGGATAGGTTTAATAAATACCCTAATCCTAACGTGTACCCTAACCCTAACCCGTACCCTAACCCTAACGCATACCCTAACCCTAACCCAAACCCTAACCCTGACACGTACGCTAATCCTAACCCGTACCCTAAACCAATCCCTAAACCTAAAACTAACCCTAAACCTACCCCTAACCCTAACCCATACCCTACGCCGTACCCTCACCCGTACCCTAACCCGTACCCTAACCCGTATCCTAAGCCGTACCCTATCCCTAACCCTATCCCTAACCTATACCCTACGCCGTAACCTCACCCGTACCCTAACCCGTACCCTAAGCCGTACCCTAACCCTAACCCTAACCTTAAACCTAACCCATACCCTATGCCGTAACCTAACCCGTACCCTAGACCGTATCCTAAGCCGTACCCTAACACTAACCCATACCCTACGCCGTACCCTCACCCGTACCCTCACCCGTACCCTAAGCCGTACCCTAACCCTAACCTTAACCCTAACCCTAACCCATACCCTACGCCGTACCCTAACCCGTACCCTAACCCGTATCCTAAGCCGTACCCTAACCCTAACCAATACCCTACGCAGTACCCTCACCCGTACCCTCACCCGTACCATAAGCCGTACCCTAAACCTAACACTAACCCTAACCCTAACCCTAACCCCTACACTACGCCGTACCCTAACCCGTACCTAACCCGTATTCTAAGCCGTACCCTAACCCTAACAAATACCCTACACAGTACCCTCACCCGTACCCTCACCCGTACCCTAAGCCATACCCTAACCCTAAACCTAACCCTAACCCTAATCCCTACCCTACGCCGTACCCTCACCCGTACCCTATCCCATACCCTAAGCCGTACCCTAACCCTAACCCTAACCCTAACCCTAACCCTAACCCTAAACTACCCTTGACTTCTTTTGCCTCCATTCGATTTCCTAAGCACTAGTGTTTTAAGGAACAGGTTAAAAAGAAAATCCTAATGTGATTTTTTTATAATGTGTTTATCCTTTATCTTATCCTAGTGACTAAAATCTTCTCCATGGCTGGACCCCAAATAATATTCCTTTACGTGCTAAGTGGTATCTAGAGAGTGGGATAGGTTTAATAAATACCCTAATCCTAACGTGTACCTAACCCTAACCCATACCCTAACCCTAAGGCGTACCCTAACAATAACACGTACGCTAATCCTAACCCGTACCCTAAACCAATCCCTAACCCTAAAACTAACCCTAACCCTAACCCTAACCCTAACCCATACCCTAAGCCATAGCCTCACCCGTAACCTAACACGTACCCTAAGCCGTACCCTAACCCTAACCCTAACCCTAACCCTAACCGTACCCTAACCCGTATCCTAAGCCTGACCCTAACCCTAACCCTAACCCTAAACCTAACCCTAACCCATACCCTACGCCGTACCCTCACCCGTAAACTCACCCGTACCCTAAGCCATACCCTAAACCTAACCCTAACCCTAACCTATACACTACGTCGTAACCTCACCCGTACCCTAACCCGTACCCTAAGCCGTACCCTAACCCTAACCCTAACCCTAACCCTAACCCCTACCCTACGCCGTACCCTAACCCATACCCTAACCCGTATCCTAAGCCGTACCCTAACCCTAACCAACACCCTACGCAGTACCCTCACCCGTACCCTAAGCCGTACCCTAACCCTAACCCTAACCCTAACCCCTACCCTACGCCGTACCCTCACCCGTACCCTATCCCATACCCTGAGCCGTACCCTAACCCTAACACTAACCCTAACCCTAACCCTAACCCTAACCCTAAACTACCCTTGACTGCTTTTGCCTCCATTAGATTTCCTAAGCACTAGTGTTTTAAGGAACAGGTTAAAAGGAAAATCCTAACGTGATTTTTTTATAATGTGTTTATTCTTTATCTTATCCTAGTGACTAAAATCTTCTCCATGGCTGGACCCCAAATAATATTCCTTTACGTGCTAAGTGGTATCTAGAGAGTGGGATAGGTTTAATAAATACCCTAATCCTAACGTGTACCCTAACCCTAACCCATACCCTAACCCTAACGCGTACCCTAACCCTAACCCAAACCCTAACCCTAACACGTACGCTAATCCTAACCCGTACCCTAAACCAATCCCTAACCCTAAAACTAACCCTAACCCTAACCCTAACCCTAACCCATACCCTACGCCGTACCCTCACCCGTACCCTAACCCGTACCCTAAGCCGTACCCTAACCCTAACCCTAACCCTAACCCATACGCTACGCCATAGCATCACCCGTACCCTAACCCGTATCCTAAGCCGTACCCTAACCCTAACCCTAACCTATACCCTACGCCGTACCCTCACCTGTACCTAACCCGTACCCTAAGCCGTACCCTAGCCCTAACCCTAACCCTAACCCTAACCCCTACCCTACGCCGTACCCTAACCCGTACCCTAACCCGTATCCTAAGCCGTACCCTAACCCTAACCAACACCCTACGCAGTACCCTCACCCGTACCCTCACCCGTACCCTAAGCCGTACCCTAACCCTAACCCTAACCCTAACCCTAACCCCTACCCTACGCCGTACCCTCACCCGTACCCTATCCCATACCCTAAGCCGTACCCTAACCCTAACACTAACCCTAACCCTAACCCTAACCATAACCCTAAACTACCCTTGACTGCTTTTGCCTCCATTAGATTTCCTAAGCACTAGTGTTTTAAGGAACAGGTTAAAAGGAAAATCCTAACGTGATTTTTTTATAATGTGTTTATTCTTTATCTTATCCTAGTGACTAAAATCTTCTCCATGGCTGGACCCCAAATAATATTCCTTTACGTGCTAAGTGGTATCTAGAGAGTGGGATACGTTTAATAAATACCCTAATCCTAACGTGTACCCTAAAGCTAACCCATACCCTAACCCTAACGCGTACCCTAACCCTAACCCAAACCCTAACCCTAACACGTACGCTAATCCTAACCCGTACCCTAAACCAATCCCTAACCCTAAAACTAACCCTAACCCTAACCCTAACCCTAACCCATACCCTACGCCGTACCCTCACCCGTACCCTAACCCGTACCCTAAGCCGTACCCTAACCCTAACCCTAACCCTAACCCATACGCTACGCCGTAGCCTCACCCATACCCTAACCCGTATCCTAAGCCGTACCCTAACCCTAACCCTAACCCTAACCTATACCCTACGCCATACCCTCACCTGTATCCTAACCCGTACCCTAAGCCGTACCCTAACCCTAACCCTAACCATAACCCTAACCCCTACCCTACGCCGTACCCTAACCCGTACCCTAACCCGTATCCTAAGCCGTACCCTAACCCTAACCAATACCCTACGCAGTACCCTCACCCGTACCCTCACCCGTACCCTAAGCCGTACTCTAACCCTAACCCTAACCCTAACCCTAACCCTAAACCCTACCCTACGCCGTACCCTCACCCGTACCCTATCCCATACCCTAAGCCGTACCCTAACCCTAACACTAACCCTAACCCTAACCCTAACCCTAACCCTAAACTACCGTTGACTGCTTTTGCCTCCATTAGATTTCCTAAGCACTAGTGTTTTAAGGAACAGGTTAAAAAGAAAATCCTAATGTGATTTTTTTATAATGTGTTTATTCTTTATCTTATCGTAGTGACTGAAATCTTCTCCATGGCTGGACCCCAAATAATATTCCTTTAGGTGCTAAGTGGTATCTAGAGAGTGGGATAGGTTTAATAAATACCCTAATCCTAACGTGTACCCTAACCCTAACCCATACTGTAACCCTAACGCGTAACCTAACCCTAACCCAAACCCTAACCCTAACATGTACGCTAATCCTAACCCGTACCCTAAACCAATCCCTAACCCTAAAACTAACCTGAACCCTAACCCTAACCCATACCCTACGCCGTACCCTCACCCATACCCTAACCCGTACCCTAAGCCGTACCCTAACCCTAACCCTAACCCATACCCTACAACGTACCCTCACACTTACCCTAAACAGTACCCTAAGCCGTACCCTAACCCTAACCCTAACCCTAAACTATACCTTACGCCCTACCCTCAGTCGTACCCTAAACCGGACCCTAAGCCGTACCCTAACACTTAACCCTAACCCTAAACCTAACCCTAACCCTAACCCTAATGAATACCTTATCCCTAACGCGTAACTGAACCCTAACCCATACCCTAACCCTAACACGTACCCCATTCCTAAGCGGTACCCTAAACCTAGCCCTAACCCTCAATCTAACCCTACCCCTACCCCATACACTACGCTGTACACTAATCCTAACCCGTACCCTAAACCTAGCCCTAACCCTAAAACTAACCCTAACCGTAACCCATAAACTACGCCGTACCCTCACCCATACCCTAACCCGTACCCTAAGCCGAACCCTAACCCTAACCTTAACCCTAACCCTAAACTACCCTTGACTGCTTCTGCCTCCAATAGATTTCCTAAGCACTAGTGTTTTAAGGAACAGGTCAAAAATAAAATCCTAATGTGATTCCTTTATAATGTGTGTGTTCTTTATCTTATCCTCATGTCTACAATCCTCTCCATGGCTGGACCCCAATTAATATTCCTTTATGCGCAAAGTGGTATCTAGAGAGTGGGATAGGTTTAATAAATACCTTAACCCTAAGGCGTACCCTAACCCTAACCCATAGCCTAACCCTAACACGTACCCTAATCCTAACCCGTAACCTAAACCTAGCCCTAACCCTAAAAGTAACCCTAACCCTAACCCTAACCCATACCAAACACCGTACCCACACTCGTACCCTAACCCATACCCTAAGCCGTACCCTAACCCTAACCCTAACCCTAACCCTAACCCTAACTTAGCCCTAACCCTAAAACTAAACCTAACCCTAAGCGTAACCCATACCCTACGCCGTACCCTCACACATAACCTAACACGTACCCTAAGCCGTACCCTAACCCTAACCCTAACCCTAACCCTAAACTACCCTTGACTGCTTTTGCCACCAATAGATTTCCTAAGCACTAGTGTTGTAAGGAACAGGTTAAAAAGAAAATCCGAATGTCATTACTTTGTAATGTGTGTGTTCTATATCTTATCCTAGTGACTAAAATCTTCTCCATAGCTAGACCCCAAATAATAATCCTTTACGTGCTAAGTTGTATCTAGAGAGTGGGATAGGTTTAATAAATATCCTAATCCTAATGCGTACCCTAACCCTAACCCATACCCTAACCCTACCACATACCCTAATCCTAACCCGTACCCTAAACCTAGCCCTAACCCTAAATCTAACCCTAATCCTAACCCTAACCCATACCCTACGCCATACCCTCACCCATACCCTAACTTGTACCCTAAGCCGCACCCTAAACCTAAACCTAAACTTAACACTAACCCTAATCCTAAACCATACCCTACACCGTACCCTCACCCGTACCCTAACCCGTACCCTGACCCTAACCTTAACCCTAATCCTAACCCTAACCTAAGCCGTACCCTTACCCTAACCCTAAAGCTAAACCTAACCCTAACTCATACCCTACGCCATACCCTAACCCGTAACCTAGCCCGTATCCGAAGCCGTACACTAACCCTAACCCATACCCTACGCCGTAACCTCACCCGTACCCTCACCCGTACCCTAAGCCGTACCCTAACCCTAACCCTAACCCTAACCCTAACCCTAACCCCTACCCTACGCCGTACCCTCACCCGTACCCTATCCCATACCTTAAGCCGTACCCTAACCCTAACACTAACCCTAACCCTAACCCTAACCCTAAACGACCCTTGACTGCTTTTGCCTCCATTAGATTTCCTAAGCACTAGTGTTTTAAGGAACAGGTTAAAAAGAAAATCCTAATGTGATTTTATTATAATGAGTTTATTCTTTATCTTATCCTAGTGACTAAAATCTCCTCCATGGCTGGACCCCAAATAATATTCCTTTACGTGCTAAGTGGTATCTACAGAGTGGGATAGGTTTAATAAATACCCTAATCCTAACGTGTACCCTAACCCTAACCCGTACCCTAACCCTAACGCATACCCTAACCCTAACCCAAACCCTAACCCTGACACGTACGCTAATCCTAACCCGTACCCTAAACCAATCCCTAAACCTAAAACTAACCCTAAACCTACCCCTAACCCTAACCCATACCCTACGCCGTACCCTCACCCGTACCCTAACCCGTACCCTAACCCGTATCCTAAGCCGTACCCTATCCCTAACCCTATCCCTAACCTATACCCTACGCCGTAACCTCACCCGTACCCTAACCCGTACCCTAAGCCGTACCCTAACCCTAACCCTAACCTTAAACCTAACCCATACCCTATGCCGTAACCTAACCCGTACCCTAGACCGTATCCTAAGCCGTACCCTAACACTAACCCATACCCTACGCCGTACCCTCACCCGTACCCTCACCCGTACCCTAAGCCGTACCCTAACCCTAACCTTAACCCTAACCCTAACCCATACCCTACGCCGTACCCTAACCCGTACCCTAACCCGTATCCTAAGCCGTACCCTAACCCTAACCAATACCCTACGCAGTACCCTCACCCGTACCCTCACCCGTACCATAAGCCGTACCCTAAACCTAACACTAACCCTAACCCTAACCCTAACCCCTACACTACGCCGTACCCTAACCCGTACCTAACCCGTATTCTAAGCCGTACCCTAACCCTAACAAATACCCTACACAGTACCCTCACCCGTACCCTCACCCGTACCCTAAGCCATACCCTAACCCTAAACCTAACCCTAACCCTAATCCCTACCCTACGCCGTACCCTCACCCGTACCCTATCCCATACCCTAAGCCGTACCCTAACCCTAACCCTAACCCTAACCCTAACCCTAACCCTAAACTACCCTTGACTTCTTTTGCCTCCATTCGATTTCCTAAGCACTAGTGTTTTAAGGAACAGGTTAAAAAGAAAATCCTAATGTGATTTTTTTATAATGTGTTTATCCTTTATCTTATCCTAGTGACTAAAATCTTCTCCATGGCTGGACCCCAAATAATATTCCTTTACGTGCTAAGTGGTATCTAGAGAGTGGGATAGGTTTAATAAATACCCTAATCCTAACGTGTACCTAACCCTAACCCATACCCTAACCCTAAGGCGTACCCTAACAATAACACGTACGCTAATCCTAACCCGTACCCTAAACCAATCCCTAACCCTAAAACTAACCCTAACCCTAACCCTAACCCTAACCCATACCCTAAGCCATAGCCTCACCCGTAACCTAACACGTACCCTAAGCCGTACCCTAACCCTAACCCTAACCCTAACCCTAACCGTACCCTAACCCGTATCCTAAGCCTGACCCTAACCCTAACCCTAACCCTAAACCTAACCCTAACCCATACCCTACGCCGTACCCTCACCCGTAAACTCACCCGTACCCTAAGCCATACCCTAAACCTAACCCTAACCCTAACCTATACACTACGTCGTAACCTCACCCGTACCCTAACCCGTACCCTAAGCCGTACCCTAACCCTAACCCTAACCCTAACCCTAACCCCTACCCTACGCCGTACCCTAACCCATACCCTAACCCGTATCCTAAGCCGTACCCTAACCCTAACCAACACCCTACGCAGTACCCTCACCCGTACCCTAAGCCGTACCCTAACCCTAACCCTAACCCTAACCCCTACCCTACGCCGTACCCTCACCCGTACCCTATCCCATACCCTGAGCCGTACCCTAACCCTAACACTAACCCTAACCCTAACCCTAACCCTAACCCTAAACTACCCTTGACTGCTTTTGCCTCCATTAGATTTCCTAAGCACTAGTGTTTTAAGGAACAGGTTAAAAGGAAAATCCTAACGTGATTTTTTTATAATGTGTTTATTCTTTATCTTATCCTAGTGACTAAAATCTTCTCCATGGCTGGACCCCAAATAATATTCCTTTACGTGCTAAGTGGTATCTAGAGAGTGGGATAGGTTTAATAAATACCCTAATCCTAACGTGTACCCTAACCCTAACCCATACCCTAACCCTAACGCGTACCCTAACCCTAACCCAAACCCTAACCCTAACACGTACGCTAATCCTAACCCGTACCCTAAACCAATCCCTAACCCTAAAACTAACCCTAACCCTAACCCTAACCCTAACCCATACCCTACGCCGTACCCTCACCCGTACCCTAACCCGTACCCTAAGCCGTACCCTAACCCTAACCCTAACCCTAACCCATACGCTACGCCATAGCATCACCCGTACCCTAACCCGTATCCTAAGCCGTACCCTAACCCTAACCCTAACCTATACCCTACGCCGTACCCTCACCTGTACCTAACCCGTACCCTAAGCCGTACCCTAGCCCTAACCCTAACCCTAACCCTAACCCCTACCCTACGCCGTACCCTAACCCGTACCCTAACCCGTATCCTAAGCCGTACCCTAACCCTAACCAACACCCTACGCAGTACCCTCACCCGTACCCTCACCCGTACCCTAAGCCGTACCCTAACCCTAACCCTAACCCTAACCCTAACCCCTACCCTACGCCGTACCCTCACCCGTACCCTATCCCATACCCTAAGCCGTACCCTAACCCTAACACTAACCCTAACCCTAACCCTAACCATAACCCTAAACTACCCTTGACTGCTTTTGCCTCCATTAGATTTCCTAAGCACTAGTGTTTTAAGGAACAGGTTAAAAGGAAAATCCTAACGTGATTTTTTTATAATGTGTTTATTCTTTATCTTATCCTAGTGACTAAAATCTTCTCCATGGCTGGACCCCAAATAATATTCCTTTACGTGCTAAGTGGTATCTAGAGAGTGGGATACGTTTAATAAATACCCTAATCCTAACGTGTACCCTAAAGCTAACCCATACCCTAACCCTAACGCGTACCCTAACCCTAACCCAAACCCTAACCCTAACACGTACGCTAATCCTAACCCGTACCCTAAACCAATCCCTAACCCTAAAACTAACCCTAACCCTAACCCTAACCCTAACCCATACCCTACGCCGTACCCTCACCCGTACCCTAACCCGTACCCTAAGCCGTACCCTAACCCTAACCCTAACCCTAACCCATACGCTACGCCGTAGCCTCACCCATACCCTAACCCGTATCCTAAGCCGTACCCTAACCCTAACCCTAACCCTAACCTATACCCTACGCCATACCCTCACCTGTATCCTAACCCGTACCCTAAGCCGTACCCTAACCCTAACCCTAACCATAACCCTAACCCCTACCCTACGCCGTACCCTAACCCGTACCCTAACCCGTATCCTAAGCCGTACCCTAACCCTAACCAATACCCTACGCAGTACCCTCACCCGTACCCTCACCCGTACCCTAAGCCGTACTCTAACCCTAACCCTAACCCTAACCCTAACCCTAAACCCTACCCTACGCCGTACCCTCACCCGTACCCTATCCCATACCCTAAGCCGTACCCTAACCCTAACACTAACCCTAACCCTAACCCTAACCCTAACCCTAAACTACCGTTGACTGCTTTTGCCTCCATTAGATTTCCTAAGCACTAGTGTTTTAAGGAACAGGTTAAAAAGAAAATCCTAATGTGATTTTTTTATAATGTGTTTATTCTTTATCTTATCGTAGTGACTGAAATCTTCTCCATGGCTGGACCCCAAATAATATTCCTTTAGGTGCTAAGTGGTATCTAGAGAGTGGGATAGGTTTAATAAATACCCTAATCCTAACGTGTACCCTAACCCTAACCCATACTGTAACCCTAACGCGTAACCTAACCCTAACCCAAACCCTAACCCTAACATGTACGCTAATCCTAACCCGTACCCTAAACCAATCCCTAACCCTAAAACTAACCTGAACCCTAACCCTAACCCATACCCTACGCCGTACCCTCACCCATACCCTAACCCGTACCCTAAGCCGTACCCTAACCCTAACCCTAACCCATACCCTACAACGTACCCTCACACTTACCCTAAACAGTACCCTAAGCCGTACCCTAACCCTAACCCTAACCCTAAACTATACCTTACGCCCTACCCTCAGTCGTACCCTAAACCGGACCCTAAGCCGTACCCTAACACTTAACCCTAACCCTAAACCTAACCCTAACCCTAACCCTAATGAATACCTTATCCCTAACGCGTAACTGAACCCTAACCCATACCCTAACCCTAACACGTACCCCATTCCTAAGCGGTACCCTAAACCTAGCCCTAACCCTCAATCTAACCCTACCCCTACCCCATACACTACGCTGTACACTAATCCTAACCCGTACCCTAAACCTAGCCCTAACCCTAAAACTAACCCTAACCGTAACCCATAAACTACGCCGTACCCTCACCCATACCCTAACCCGTACCCTAAGCCGAACCCTAACCCTAACCTTAACCCTAACCCTAAACTACCCTTGACTGCTTCTGCCTCCAATAGATTTCCTAAGCACTAGTGTTTTAAGGAACAGGTCAAAAATAAAATCCTAATGTGATTCCTTTATAATGTGTGTGTTCTTTATCTTATCCTCATGTCTACAATCCTCTCCATGGCTGGACCCCAATTAATATTCCTTTATGCGCAAAGTGGTATCTAGAGAGTGGGATAGGTTTAATAAATACCTTAACCCTAAGGCGTACCCTAACCCTAACCCATAGCCTAACCCTAACACGTACCCTAATCCTAACCCGTAACCTAAACCTAGCCCTAACCCTAAAAGTAACCCTAACCCTAACCCTAACCCATACCAAACACCGTACCCACACTCGTACCCTAACCCATACCCTAAGCCGTACCCTAACCCTAACCCTAACCCTAACCCTAACCCTAACTTAGCCCTAACCCTAAAACTAAACCTAACCCTAAGCGTAACCCATACCCTACGCCGTACCCTCACACATAACCTAACACGTACCCTAAGCCGTACCCTAACCCTAACCCTAACCCTAACCCTAAACTACCCTTGACTGCTTTTGCCACCAATAGATTTCCTAAGCACTAGTGTTGTAAGGAACAGGTTAAAAAGAAAATCCGAATGTCATTACTTTGTAATGTGTGTGTTCTATATCTTATCCTAGTGACTAAAATCTTCTCCATAGCTAGACCCCAAATAATAATCCTTTACGTGCTAAGTTGTATCTAGAGAGTGGGATAGGTTTAATAAATATCCTAATCCTAATGCGTACCCTAACCCTAACCCATACCCTAACCCTACCACATACCCTAATCCTAACCCGTACCCTAAACCTAGCCCTAACCCTAAATCTAACCCTAATCCTAACCCTAACCCATACCCTACGCCATACCCTCACCCATACCCTAACTTGTACCCTAAGCCGCACCCTAAACCTAAACCTAAACTTAACACTAACCCTAATCCTAAACCATACCCTACACCGTACCCTCACCCGTACCCTAACCCGTACCCTGACCCTAACCTTAACCCTAATCCTAACCCTAACCTAAGCCGTACCCTTACCCTAACCCTAAAGCTAAACCTAACCCTAACTCATACCCTACGCCATACCCTAACCCGTAACCTAGCCCGTATCCGAAGCCGTACACTAACCCTAACCCATACCCTACGCCGTAACCTCACCCGTACCCTCACCCGTACCCTAAGCCGTACCCTAACCCTAACCCTAACCCTAACCCTAACCCTAACCCCTACCCTACGCCGTACCCTCACCCGTACCCTATCCCATACCTTAAGCCGTACCCTAACCCTAACACTAACCCTAACCCTAACCCTAACCCTAAACGACCCTTGACTGCTTTTGCCTCCATTAGATTTCCTAAGCACTAGTGTTTTAAGGAACAGGTTAAAAAGAAAATCCTAATGTGATTTTATTATAATGAGTTTATTCTTTATCTTATCCTAGTGACTAAAATCTCCTCCATGGCTGGACCCCAAATAATATTCCTTTACGTGCTAAGTGGTATCTACAGAGTGGGATAGGTTTAATAAATACCCTAATCCTAACGTGTACCCTAACCCTAACCCGTACCCTAACCCTAACGCATACCCTAACCCTAACCCAAACCCTAACCCTGACACGTACGCTAATCCTAACCCGTACCCTAAACCAATCCCTAAACCTAAAACTAACCCTAAACCTACCCCTAACCCTAACCCATACCCTACGCCGTACCCTCACCCGTACCCTAACCCGTACCCTAACCCGTATCCTAAGCCGTACCCTATCCCTAACCCTATCCCTAACCTATACCCTACGCCGTAACCTCACCCGTACCCTAACCCGTACCCTAAGCCGTACCCTAACCCTAACCCTAACCTTAAACCTAACCCATACCCTATGCCGTAACCTAACCCGTACCCTAGACCGTATCCTAAGCCGTACCCTAACACTAACCCATACCCTACGCCGTACCCTCACCCGTACCCTCACCCGTACCCTAAGCCGTACCCTAACCCTAACCTTAACCCTAACCCTAACCCATACCCTACGCCGTACCCTAACCCGTACCCTAACCCGTATCCTAAGCCGTACCCTAACCCTAACCAATACCCTACGCAGTACCCTCACCCGTACCCTCACCCGTACCATAAGCCGTACCCTAAACCTAACACTAACCCTAACCCTAACCCTAACCCCTACACTACGCCGTACCCTAACCCGTACCTAACCCGTATTCTAAGCCGTACCCTAACCCTAACAAATACCCTACACAGTACCCTCACCCGTACCCTCACCCGTACCCTAAGCCATACCCTAACCCTAAACCTAACCCTAACCCTAATCCCTACCCTACGCCGTACCCTCACCCGTACCCTATCCCATACCCTAAGCCGTACCCTAACCCTAACCCTAACCCTAACCCTAACCCTAACCCTAAACTACCCTTGACTTCTTTTGCCTCCATTCGATTTCCTAAGCACTAGTGTTTTAAGGAACAGGTTAAAAAGAAAATCCTAATGTGATTTTTTTATAATGTGTTTATCCTTTATCTTATCCTAGTGACTAAAATCTTCTCCATGGCTGGACCCCAAATAATATTCCTTTACGTGCTAAGTGGTATCTAGAGAGTGGGATAGGTTTAATAAATACCCTAATCCTAACGTGTACCTAACCCTAACCCATACCCTAACCCTAAGGCGTACCCTAACAATAACACGTACGCTAATCCTAACCCGTACCCTAAACCAATCCCTAACCCTAAAACTAACCCTAACCCTAACCCTAACCCTAACCCATACCCTAAGCCATAGCCTCACCCGTAACCTAACACGTACCCTAAGCCGTACCCTAACCCTAACCCTAACCCTAACCCTAACCGTACCCTAACCCGTATCCTAAGCCTGACCCTAACCCTAACCCTAACCCTAAACCTAACCCTAACCCATACCCTACGCCGTACCCTCACCCGTAAACTCACCCGTACCCTAAGCCATACCCTAAACCTAACCCTAACCCTAACCTATACACTACGTCGTAACCTCACCCGTACCCTAACCCGTACCCTAAGCCGTACCCTAACCCTAACCCTAACCCTAACCCTAACCCCTACCCTACGCCGTACCCTAACCCATACCCTAACCCGTATCCTAAGCCGTACCCTAACCCTAACCAACACCCTACGCAGTACCCTCACCCGTACCCTAAGCCGTACCCTAACCCTAACCCTAACCCTAACCCCTACCCTACGCCGTACCCTCACCCGTACCCTATCCCATACCCTGAGCCGTACCCTAACCCTAACACTAACCCTAACCCTAACCCTAACCCTAACCCTAAACTACCCTTGACTGCTTTTGCCTCCATTAGATTTCCTAAGCACTAGTGTTTTAAGGAACAGGTTAAAAGGAAAATCCTAACGTGATTTTTTTATAATGTGTTTATTCTTTATCTTATCCTAGTGACTAAAATCTTCTCCATGGCTGGACCCCAAATAATATTCCTTTACGTGCTAAGTGGTATCTAGAGAGTGGGATAGGTTTAATAAATACCCTAATCCTAACGTGTACCCTAACCCTAACCCATACCCTAACCCTAACGCGTACCCTAACCCTAACCCAAACCCTAACCCTAACACGTACGCTAATCCTAACCCGTACCCTAAACCAATCCCTAACCCTAAAACTAACCCTAACCCTAACCCTAACCCTAACCCATACCCTACGCCGTACCCTCACCCGTACCCTAACCCGTACCCTAAGCCGTACCCTAACCCTAACCCTAACCCTAACCCATACGCTACGCCATAGCATCACCCGTACCCTAACCCGTATCCTAAGCCGTACCCTAACCCTAACCCTAACCTATACCCTACGCCGTACCCTCACCTGTACCTAACCCGTACCCTAAGCCGTACCCTAGCCCTAACCCTAACCCTAACCCTAACCCCTACCCTACGCCGTACCCTAACCCGTACCCTAACCCGTATCCTAAGCCGTACCCTAACCCTAACCAACACCCTACGCAGTACCCTCACCCGTACCCTCACCCGTACCCTAAGCCGTACCCTAACCCTAACCCTAACCCTAACCCTAACCCCTACCCTACGCCGTACCCTCACCCGTACCCTATCCCATACCCTAAGCCGTACCCTAACCCTAACACTAACCCTAACCCTAACCCTAACCATAACCCTAAACTACCCTTGACTGCTTTTGCCTCCATTAGATTTCCTAAGCACTAGTGTTTTAAGGAACAGGTTAAAAGGAAAATCCTAACGTGATTTTTTTATAATGTGTTTATTCTTTATCTTATCCTAGTGACTAAAATCTTCTCCATGGCTGGACCCCAAATAATATTCCTTTACGTGCTAAGTGGTATCTAGAGAGTGGGATACGTTTAATAAATACCCTAATCCTAACGTGTACCCTAAAGCTAACCCATACCCTAACCCTAACGCGTACCCTAACCCTAACCCAAACCCTAACCCTAACACGTACGCTAATCCTAACCCGTACCCTAAACCAATCCCTAACCCTAAAACTAACCCTAACCCTAACCCTAACCCTAACCCATACCCTACGCCGTACCCTCACCCGTACCCTAACCCGTACCCTAAGCCGTACCCTAACCCTAACCCTAACCCTAACCCATACGCTACGCCGTAGCCTCACCCATACCCTAACCCGTATCCTAAGCCGTACCCTAACCCTAACCCTAACCCTAACCTATACCCTACGCCATACCCTCACCTGTATCCTAACCCGTACCCTAAGCCGTACCCTAACCCTAACCCTAACCATAACCCTAACCCCTACCCTACGCCGTACCCTAACCCGTACCCTAACCCGTATCCTAAGCCGTACCCTAACCCTAACCAATACCCTACGCAGTACCCTCACCCGTACCCTCACCCGTACCCTAAGCCGTACTCTAACCCTAACCCTAACCCTAACCCTAACCCTAAACCCTACCCTACGCCGTACCCTCACCCGTACCCTATCCCATACCCTAAGCCGTACCCTAACCCTAACACTAACCCTAACCCTAACCCTAACCCTAACCCTAAACTACCGTTGACTGCTTTTGCCTCCATTAGATTTCCTAAGCACTAGTGTTTTAAGGAACAGGTTAAAAAGAAAATCCTAATGTGATTTTTTTATAATGTGTTTATTCTTTATCTTATCGTAGTGACTGAAATCTTCTCCATGGCTGGACCCCAAATAATATTCCTTTAGGTGCTAAGTGGTATCTAGAGAGTGGGATAGGTTTAATAAATACCCTAATCCTAACGTGTACCCTAACCCTAACCCATACTGTAACCCTAACGCGTAACCTAACCCTAACCCAAACCCTAACCCTAACATGTACGCTAATCCTAACCCGTACCCTAAACCAATCCCTAACCCTAAAACTAACCTGAACCCTAACCCTAACCCATACCCTACGCCGTACCCTCACCCATACCCTAACCCGTACCCTAAGCCGTACCCTAACCCTAACCCTAACCCATACCCTACAACGTACCCTCACACTTACCCTAAACAGTACCCTAAGCCGTACCCTAACCCTAACCCTAACCCTAAACTATACCTTACGCCCTACCCTCAGTCGTACCCTAAACCGGACCCTAAGCCGTACCCTAACACTTAACCCTAACCCTAAACCTAACCCTAACCCTAACCCTAATGAATACCTTATCCCTAACGCGTAACTGAACCCTAACCCATACCCTAACCCTAACACGTACCCCATTCCTAAGCGGTACCCTAAACCTAGCCCTAACCCTCAATCTAACCCTACCCCTACCCCATACACTACGCTGTACACTAATCCTAACCCGTACCCTAAACCTAGCCCTAACCCTAAAACTAACCCTAACCGTAACCCATAAACTACGCCGTACCCTCACCCATACCCTAACCCGTACCCTAAGCCGAACCCTAACCCTAACCTTAACCCTAACCCTAAACTACCCTTGACTGCTTCTGCCTCCAATAGATTTCCTAAGCACTAGTGTTTTAAGGAACAGGTCAAAAATAAAATCCTAATGTGATTCCTTTATAATGTGTGTGTTCTTTATCTTATCCTCATGTCTACAATCCTCTCCATGGCTGGACCCCAATTAATATTCCTTTATGCGCAAAGTGGTATCTAGAGAGTGGGATAGGTTTAATAAATACCTTAACCCTAAGGCGTACCCTAACCCTAACCCATAGCCTAACCCTAACACGTACCCTAATCCTAACCCGTAACCTAAACCTAGCCCTAACCCTAAAAGTAACCCTAACCCTAACCCTAACCCATACCAAACACCGTACCCACACTCGTACCCTAACCCATACCCTAAGCCGTACCCTAACCCTAACCCTAACCCTAACCCTAACCCTAACTTAGCCCTAACCCTAAAACTAAACCTAACCCTAAGCGTAACCCATACCCTACGCCGTACCCTCACACATAACCTAACACGTACCCTAAGCCGTACCCTAACCCTAACCCTAACCCTAACCCTAAACTACCCTTGACTGCTTTTGCCACCAATAGATTTCCTAAGCACTAGTGTTGTAAGGAACAGGTTAAAAAGAAAATCCGAATGTCATTACTTTGTAATGTGTGTGTTCTATATCTTATCCTAGTGACTAAAATCTTCTCCATAGCTAGACCCCAAATAATAATCCTTTACGTGCTAAGTTGTATCTAGAGAGTGGGATAGGTTTAATAAATATCCTAATCCTAATGCGTACCCTAACCCTAACCCATACCCTAACCCTACCACATACCCTAATCCTAACCCGTACCCTAAACCTAGCCCTAACCCTAAATCTAACCCTAATCCTAACCCTAACCCATACCCTACGCCATACCCTCACCCATACCCTAACTTGTACCCTAAGCCGCACCCTAAACCTAAACCTAAACTTAACACTAACCCTAATCCTAAACCATACCCTACACCGTACCCTCACCCGTACCCTAACCCGTACCCTGACCCTAACCTTAACCCTAATCCTAACCCTAACCTAAGCCGTACCCTTACCCTAACCCTAAAGCTAAACCTAACCCTAACTCATACCCTACGCCATACCCTAACCCGTAACCTAGCCCGTATCCGAAGCCGTACACTAACCCTAACCCATACCCTACGCCGTAACCTCACCCGTACCCTCACCCGTACCCTAAGCCGTACCCTAACCCTAACCCTAACCCTAACCCTAACCCTAACCCCTACCCTACGCCGTACCCTCACCCGTACCCTATCCCATACCTTAAGCCGTACCCTAACCCTAACACTAACCCTAACCCTAACCCTAACCCTAAACGACCCTTGACTGCTTTTGCCTCCATTAGATTTCCTAAGCACTAGTGTTTTAAGGAACAGGTTAAAAAGAAAATCCTAATGTGATTTTATTATAATGAGTTTATTCTTTATCTTATCCTAGTGACTAAAATCTCCTCCATGGCTGGACCCCAAATAATATTCCTTTACGTGCTAAGTGGTATCTACAGAGTGGGATAGGTTTAATAAATACCCTAATCCTAACGTGTACCCTAACCCTAACCCGTACCCTAACCCTAACGCATACCCTAACCCTAACCCAAACCCTAACCCTGACACGTACGCTAATCCTAACCCGTACCCTAAACCAATCCCTAAACCTAAAACTAACCCTAAACCTACCCCTAACCCTAACCCATACCCTACGCCGTACCCTCACCCGTACCCTAACCCGTACCCTAACCCGTATCCTAAGCCGTACCCTATCCCTAACCCTATCCCTAACCTATACCCTACGCCGTAACCTCACCCGTACCCTAACCCGTACCCTAAGCCGTACCCTAACCCTAACCCTAACCTTAAACCTAACCCATACCCTATGCCGTAACCTAACCCGTACCCTAGACCGTATCCTAAGCCGTACCCTAACACTAACCCATACCCTACGCCGTACCCTCACCCGTACCCTCACCCGTACCCTAAGCCGTACCCTAACCCTAACCTTAACCCTAACCCTAACCCATACCCTACGCCGTACCCTAACCCGTACCCTAACCCGTATCCTAAGCCGTACCCTAACCCTAACCAATACCCTACGCAGTACCCTCACCCGTACCCTCACCCGTACCATAAGCCGTACCCTAAACCTAACACTAACCCTAACCCTAACCCTAACCCCTACACTACGCCGTACCCTAACCCGTACCTAACCCGTATTCTAAGCCGTACCCTAACCCTAACAAATACCCTACACAGTACCCTCACCCGTACCCTCACCCGTACCCTAAGCCATACCCTAACCCTAAACCTAACCCTAACCCTAATCCCTACCCTACGCCGTACCCTCACCCGTACCCTATCCCATACCCTAAGCCGTACCCTAACCCTAACCCTAACCCTAACCCTAACCCTAACCCTAAACTACCCTTGACTTCTTTTGCCTCCATTCGATTTCCTAAGCACTAGTGTTTTAAGGAACAGGTTAAAAAGAAAATCCTAATGTGATTTTTTTATAATGTGTTTATCCTTTATCTTATCCTAGTGACTAAAATCTTCTCCATGGCTGGACCCCAAATAATATTCCTTTACGTGCTAAGTGGTATCTAGAGAGTGGGATAGGTTTAATAAATACCCTAATCCTAACGTGTACCTAACCCTAACCCATACCCTAACCCTAAGGCGTACCCTAACAATAACACGTACGCTAATCCTAACCCGTACCCTAAACCAATCCCTAACCCTAAAACTAACCCTAACCCTAACCCTAACCCTAACCCATACCCTAAGCCATAGCCTCACCCGTAACCTAACACGTACCCTAAGCCGTACCCTAACCCTAACCCTAACCCTAACCCTAACCGTACCCTAACCCGTATCCTAAGCCTGACCCTAACCCTAACCCTAACCCTAAACCTAACCCTAACCCATACCCTACGCCGTACCCTCACCCGTAAACTCACCCGTACCCTAAGCCATACCCTAAACCTAACCCTAACCCTAACCTATACACTACGTCGTAACCTCACCCGTACCCTAACCCGTACCCTAAGCCGTACCCTAACCCTAACCCTAACCCTAACCCTAACCCCTACCCTACGCCGTACCCTAACCCATACCCTAACCCGTATCCTAAGCCGTACCCTAACCCTAACCAACACCCTACGCAGTACCCTCACCCGTACCCTCACCCGTACCCTAAGCCGTACCCTAACCCTAACCCTAACCCTAACCCTAACCCCTACCCTACGCCGTACCCTCACCCGTACCCTATCCCATACCCTAAGCCGTACCCTAACCCTAACACTAACCCTAACCCTAACCCTAACCATAACCCTAAACTACCCTTGACTGCTTTTGCCTCCATTAGATTTCCTAAGCACTAGTGTTTTAAGGAACAGGTTAAAAGGAAAATCCTAACGTGATTTTTTTATAATGTGTTTATTCTTTATCTTATCCTAGTGACTAAAATCTTCTCCATGGCTGGACCCCAAATAATATTCCTTTACGTGCTAAGTGGTATCTAGAGAGTGGGATACGTTTAATAAATACCCTAATCCTAACGTGTACCCTAAAGCTAACCCATACCCTAACCCTAACGCGTACCCTAACCCTAACCCAAACCCTAACCCTAACACGTACGCTAATCCTAACCCGTACCCTAAACCAATCCCTAACCCTAAAACTAACCCTAACCCTAACCCTAACCCTAACCCATACCCTACGCCGTACCCTCACCCGTACCCTAACCCGTACCCTAAGCCGTACCCTAACCCTAACCCTAACCCTAACCCATACGCTACGCCGTAGCCTCACCCATACCCTAACCCGTATCCTAAGCCGTACCCTAACCCTAACCCTAACCCTAACCTATACCCTACGCCATACCCTCACCTGTATCCTAACCCGTACCCTAAGCCGTACCCTAACCCTAACCCTAACCATAACCCTAACCCCTACCCTACGCCGTACCCTAACCCGTACCCTAACCCGTATCCTAAGCCGTACCCTAACCCTAACCAATACCCTACGCAGTACCCTCACCCGTACCCTCACCCGTACCCTAAGCCGTACTCTAACCCTAACCCTAACCCTAACCCTAACCCTAAACCCTACCCTACGCCGTACCCTCACCCGTACCCTATCCCATACCCTAAGCCGTACCCTAACCCTAACACTAACCCTAACCCTAACCCTAACCCTAACCCTAAACTACCGTTGACTGCTTTTGCCTCCATTAGATTTCCTAAGCACTAGTGTTTTAAGGAACAGGTTAAAAAGAAAATCCTAATGTGATTTTTTTATAATGTGTTTATTCTTTATCTTATCGTAGTGACTGAAATCTTCTCCATGGCTGGACCCCAAATAATATTCCTTTAGGTGCTAAGTGGTATCTAGAGAGTGGGATAGGTTTAATAAATACCCTAATCCTAACGTGTACCCTAACCCTAACCCATACTGTAACCCTAACGCGTAACCTAACCCTAACCCAAACCCTAACCCTAACATGTACGCTAATCCTAACCCGTACCCTAAACCAATCCCTAACCCTAAAACTAACCTGAACCCTAACCCTAACCCATACCCTACGCCGTACCCTCACCCATACCCTAACCCGTACCCTAAGCCGTACCCTAACCCTAACCCTAACCCATACCCTACAACGTACCCTCACACTTACCCTAAACAGTACCCTAAGCCGTACCCTAACCCTAACCCTAACCCTAAACTATACCTTACGCCCTACCCTCAGTCGTACCCTAAACCGGACCCTAAGCCGTACCCTAACACTTAACCCTAACCCTAAACCTAACCCTAACCCTAACCCTAATGAATACCTTATCCCTAACGCGTAACTGAACCCTAACCCATACCCTAACCCTAACACGTACCCCATTCCTAAGCGGTACCCTAAACCTAGCCCTAACCCTCAATCTAACCCTACCCCTACCCCATACACTACGCTGTACACTAATCCTAACCCGTACCCTAAACCTAGCCCTAACCCTAAAACTAACCCTAACCGTAACCCATAAACTACGCCGTACCCTCACCCATACCCTAACCCGTACCCTAAGCCGAACCCTAACCCTAACCTTAACCCTAACCCTAAACTACCCTTGACTGCTTCTGCCTCCAATAGATTTCCTAAGCACTAGTGTTTTAAGGAACAGGTCAAAAATAAAATCCTAATGTGATTCCTTTATAATGTGTGTGTTCTTTATCTTATCCTCATGTCTACAATCCTCTCCATGGCTGGACCCCAATTAATATTCCTTTATGCGCAAAGTGGTATCTAGAGAGTGGGATAGGTTTAATAAATACCTTAACCCTAAGGCGTACCCTAACCCTAACCCATAGCCTAACCCTAACACGTACCCTAATCCTAACCCGTAACCTAAACCTAGCCCTAACCCTAAAAGTAACCCTAACCCTAACCCTAACCCATACCAAACACCGTACCCACACTCGTACCCTAACCCATACCCTAAGCCGTACCCTAACCCTAACCCTAACCCTAACCCTAACCCTAACTTAGCCCTAACCCTAAAACTAAACCTAACCCTAAGCGTAACCCATACCCTACGCCGTACCCTCACACATAACCTAACACGTACCCTAAGCCGTACCCTAACCCTAACCCTAACCCTAACCCTAAACTACCCTTGACTGCTTTTGCCACCAATAGATTTCCTAAGCACTAGTGTTGTAAGGAACAGGTTAAAAAGAAAATCCGAATGTCATTACTTTGTAATGTGTGTGTTCTATATCTTATCCTAGTGACTAAAATCTTCTCCATAGCTAGACCCCAAATAATAATCCTTTACGTGCTAAGTTGTATCTAGAGAGTGGGATAGGTTTAATAAATATCCTAATCCTAATGCGTACCCTAACCCTAACCCATACCCTAACCCTACCACATACCCTAATCCTAACCCGTACCCTAAACCTAGCCCTAACCCTAAATCTAACCCTAATCCTAACCCTAACCCATACCCTACGCCATACCCTCACCCATACCCTAACTTGTACCCTAAGCCGCACCCTAAACCTAAACCTAAACTTAACACTAACCCTAATCCTAAACCATACCCTACACCGTACCCTCACCCGTACCCTAACCCGTACCCTGACCCTAACCTTAACCCTAATCCTAACCCTAACCTAAGCCGTACCCTTACCCTAACCCTAAAGCTAAACCTAACCCTAACTCATACCCTACGCCATACCCTAACCCGTAACCTAGCCCGTATCCGAAGCCGTACACTAACTCTAACCCATACCCTACGCCGTAACCTCACCCGTACCCTCACCCGTACCCTAAGCCGTACCCTAACCCTAACCCTAACCCTAACACTAACCCTAAGCCCTACCCTACGCCGTACCCTCACCCGTACCCTATCCCATACCTTAAGCCGTACCCTAACCCTAACACTAACCCTAACCCTAACCCTAACCCTAAACGACCCTTGACTGCTTTTGCCTCCATTAGATTTCCTAAGCACTAGTGTTTTAAGGAACAGGTTAAAAAGAAAATCCTAATGTGATTTTATTATAATGAGTTTATTCTTTATCTTATCCTAGTGACTAAAATCTCCTCCATGGCTGGACCCCAAATAATATTCCTTTACGTGCTAAGTGGTATCTACAGAGTGGGATAGGTTTAATAAATACCCTAATCCTAACGTGTACCCTAACCCTAACCCGTACCCTAACCCTAACGCATACCCTAACCCTAACCCAAACCCTAACCCTGACACGTACGCTAATCCTAACCCGTACCCTAAACCAATCCCTAAACCTAAAACTAACCCTAAACCTACCCCTAACCCTAACCCATACCCTACGCCGTACCCTCACCCGTACCCTAACCCGTACCCTAACCCGTATCCTAAGCCGTACCCTATCCCTAACCCTATCCCTAACCTATACCCTACGCCGTAACCTCACCCGTACCCTAACCCGTACCCTAAGCCGTACCCTAACCCTAACCCTAACCTTAAACCTAACCCATACCCTATGCCGTAACCTAACCCGTACCCTAGACCGTATCCTAAGCCGTACCCTAACACTAACCCATACCCTACGCCGTACCCTCACCCGTACCCTCACCCGTACCCTAAGCCGTACCCTAACCCTAACCTTAACCCTAACCCTAACCCATACCCTACGCCGTACCCTAACCCGTACCCTAACCCGTATCCTAAGCCGTACCCTAACCCTAACCAATACCCTACGCAGTACCCTCACCCGTACCCTCACCCGTACCATAAGCCGTACCCTAAACCTAACACTAACCCTAACCCTAACCCTAACCCCTACACTACGCCGTACCCTAACCCGTACCTAACCCGTATTCTAAGCCGTACCCTAACCCTAACAAATACCCTACACAGTACCCTCACCCGTACCCTCACCCGTACCCTAAGCCATACCCTAACCCTAAACCTAACCCTAACCCTAATCCCTACCCTACGCCGTACCCTCACCCGTACCCTATCCCATACCCTAAGCCGTACCCTAACCCTAACCCTAACCCTAACCCTAACCCTAACCCTAAACTACCCTTGACTTCTTTTGCCTCCATTCGATTTCCTAAGCACTAGTGTTTTAAGGAACAGGTTAAAAAGAAAATCCTAATGTGATTTTTTTATAATGTGTTTATCCTTTATCTTATCCTAGTGACTAAAATCTTCTCCATGGCTGGACCCCAAATAATATTCCTTTACGTGCTAAGTGGTATCTAGAGAGTGGGATAGGTTTAATAAATACCCTAATCCTAACGTGTACCTAACCCTAACCCATACCCTAACCCTAAGGCGTACCCTAACAATAACACGTACGCTAATCCTAACCCGTACCCTAAACCAATCCCTAACCCTAAAACTAACCCTAACCCTAACCCTAACCCTAACCCATACCCTAAGCCATAGCCTCACCCGTAACCTAACACGTACCCTAAGCCGTACCCTAACCCTAACCCTAACCCTAACCCTAACCGTACCCTAACCCGTATCCTAAGCCTGACCCTAACCCTAACCCTAACCCTAAACCTAACCCTAACCCATACCCTACGCCGTACCCTCACCCGTAAACTCACCCGTACCCTAAGCCATACCCTAAACCTAACCCTAACCCTAACCTATACACTACGTCGTAACCTCACCCGTACCCTAACCCGTACCCTAAGCCGTACCCTAACCCTAACCCTAACCCTAACCCTAACCCCTACCCTACGCCGTACCCTAACCCATACCCTAACCCGTATCCTAAGCCGTACCCTAACCCTAACCAACACCCTACGCAGTACCCTCACCCGTACCCTAAGCCGTACCCTAACCCTAACCCTAACCCTAACCCCTACCCTACGCCGTACCCTCACCCGTACCCTATCCCATACCCTGAGCCGTACCCTAACCCTAACACTAACCCTAACCCTAACCCTAACCCTAACCCTAAACTACCCTTGACTGCTTTTGCCTCCATTAGATTTCCTAAGCACTAGTGTTTTAAGGAACAGGTTAAAAGGAAAATCCTAACGTGATTTTTTTATAATGTGTTTATTCTTTATCTTATCCTAGTGACTAAAATCTTCTCCATGGCTGGACCCCAAATAATATTCCTTTACGTGCTAAGTGGTATCTAGAGAGTGGGATAGGTTTAATAAATACCCTAATCCTAACGTGTACCCTAACCCTAACCCATACCCTAACCCTAACGCGTACCCTAACCCTAACCCAAACCCTAACCCTAACACGTACGCTAATCCTAACCCGTACCCTAAACCAATCCCTAACCCTAAAACTAACCCTAACCCTAACCCTAACCCTAACCCATACCCTACGCCGTACCCTCACCCGTACCCTAACCCGTACCCTAAGCCGTACCCTAACCCTAACCCTAACCCTAACCCATACGCTACGCCATAGCATCACCCGTACCCTAACCCGTATCCTAAGCCGTACCCTAACCCTAACCCTAACCTATACCCTACGCCGTACCCTCACCTGTACCTAACCCGTACCCTAAGCCGTACCCTAGCCCTAACCCTAACCCTAACCCTAACCCCTACCCTACGCCGTACCCTAACCCGTACCCTAACCCGTATCCTAAGCCGTACCCTAACCCTAACCAACACCCTACGCAGTACCCTCACCCGTACCCTCACCCGTACCCTAAGCCGTACCCTAACCCTAACCCTAACCCTAACCCTAACCCCTACCCTACGCCGTACCCTCACCCGTACCCTATCCCATACCCTAAGCCGTACCCTAACCCTAACACTAACCCTAACCCTAACCCTAACCATAACCCTAAACTACCCTTGACTGCTTTTGCCTCCATTAGATTTCCTAAGCACTAGTGTTTTAAGGAACAGGTTAAAAGGAAAATCCTAACGTGATTTTTTTATAATGTGTTTATTCTTTATCTTATCCTAGTGACTAAAATCTTCTCCATGGCTGGACCCCAAATAATATTCCTTTACGTGCTAAGTGGTATCTAGAGAGTGGGATACGTTTAATAAATACCCTAATCCTAACGTGTACCCTAAAGCTAACCCATACCCTAACCCTAACGCGTACCCTAACCCTAACCCAAACCCTAACCCTAACACGTACGCTAATCCTAACCCGTACCCTAAACCAATCCCTAACCCTAAAACTAACCCTAACCCTAACCCTAACCCTAACCCATACCCTACGCCGTACCCTCACCCGTACCCTAACCCGTACCCTAAGCCGTACCCTAACCCTAACCCTAACCCTAACCCATACGCTACGCCGTAGCCTCACCCATACCCTAACCCGTATCCTAAGCCGTACCCTAACCCTAACCCTAACCCTAACCTATACCCTACGCCATACCCTCACCTGTATCCTAACCCGTACCCTAAGCCATACCCTAACCCTAACCCTAACCATAACCCTAACCCCTACCCTACGCCGTACCCTAACCCGTACCCTAACCCGTATCCTAAGCCGTACCCTAACCCTAACCAATACCCTACGCAGTACCCTCACCCGTACCCTCACCCGTACCCTAAGCCGTACTCTAACCCTAACCCTAACCCTAACCCTAACCCTAAACCCTACCCTACGCCGTACCCTCACCCGTACCCTATCCCATACCCTAAGCCGTACCCTAACCCTAACACTAACCCTAACCCTAACCCTAACCCTAACCCTAAACTACCGTTGACTGCTTTTGCCTCCATTAGATTTCCTAAGCACTAGTGTTTTAAGGAACAGGTTAAAAAGAAAATCCTAATGTGATTTTTTTATAATGTGTTTATTCTTTATCTTATCGTAGTGACTGAAATCTTCTCCATGGCTGGACCCCAAATAATATTCCTTTAGGTGCTAAGTGGTATCTAGAGAGTGGGATAGGTTTAATAAATACCCTAATCCTAACGTGTACCCTAACCCTAACCCATACTGTAACCCTAACGCGTAACCTAACCCTAACCCAAACCCTAACCCTAACATGTACGCTAATCCTAACCCGTACCCTAAACCAATCCCTAACCCTAAAACTAACCTGAACCCTAACCCTAACCCATACCCTACGCCGTACCCTCACCCATACCCTAACCCGTACCCTAAGCCGTACCCTAACCCTAACCCTAACCCATACCCTACAACGTACCCTCACACTTACCCTAAACAGTACCCTAAGCCGTACCCTAACCCTAACCCTAACCCTAAACTATACCTTACGCCCTACCCTCAGTCGTACCCTAAACCGGACCCTAAGCCGTACCCTAACACTTAACCCTAACCCTAAACCTAACCCTAACCCTAACCCTAATGAATACCTTATCCCTAACGCGTAACTGAACCCTAACCCATACCCTAACCCTAACACGTACCCCATTCCTAAGCGGTACCCTAAACCTAGCCCTAACCCTCAATCTAACCCTACCCCTACCCCATACACTACGCTGTACACTAATCCTAACCCGTACCCTAAACCTAGCCCTAACCCTAAAACTAACCCTAACCGTAACCCATAAACTACGCCGTACCCTCACCCATACCCTAACCCGTACCCTAAGCCGAACCCTAACCCTAACCTTAACCCTAACCCTAAACTACCCTTGACTGCTTCTGCCTCCAATAGATTTCCTAAGCACTAGTGTTTTAAGGAACAGGTCAAAAATAAAATCCTAATGTGATTCCTTTATAATGTGTGTGTTCTTTATCTTATCCTCATGTCTACAATCCTCTCCATGGCTGGACCCCAATTAATATTCCTTTATGCGCAAAGTGGTATCTAGAGAGTGGGATAGGTTTAATAAATACCTTAACCCTAAGGCGTACCCTAACCCTAACCCATAGCCTAACCCTAACACGTACCCTAATCCTAACCCGTAACCTAAACCTAGCCCTAACCCTAAAAGTAACCCTAACCCTAACCCTAACCCATACCAAACACCGTACCCACACTCGTACCCTAACCCATACCCTAAGCCGTACCCTAACCCTAACCCTAACCCTAACCCTAACCCTAACTTAGCCCTAACCCTAAAACTAAACCTAACCCTAAGCGTAACCCATACCCTACGCCGTACCCTCACACATAACCTAACACGTACCCTAAGCCGTACCCTAACCCTAACCCTAACCCTAACCCTAAACTACCCTTGACTGCTTTTGCCACCAATAGATTTCCTAAGCACTAGTGTTGTAAGGAACAGGTTAAAAAGAAAATCCGAATGTCATTACTTTGTAATGTGTGTGTTCTATATCTTATCCTAGTGACTAAAATCTTCTCCATAGCTAGACCCCAAATAATAATCCTTTACGTGCTAAGTTGTATCTAGAGAGTGGGATAGGTTTAATAAATATCCTAATCCTAATGCGTACCCTAACCCTAACCCATACCCTAACCCTACCACATACCCTAATCCTAACCCGTACCCTAAACCTAGCCCTAACCCTAAATCTAACCCTAATCCTAACCCTAACCCATACCCTACGCCATACCCTCACCCATACCCTAACTTGTACCCTAAGCCGCACCCTAAACCTAAACCTAAACTTAACACTAACCCTAATCCTAAACCATACCCTACACCGTACCCTCACCCGTACCCTAACCCGTACCCTGACCCTAACCTTAACCCTAATCCTAACCCTAACCTAAGCCGTACCCTTACCCTAACCCTAAAGCTAAACCTAACCCTAACTCATACCCTACGCCATACCCTAACCCGTAACCTAGCCCGTATCCGAAGCCGTACACTAACCCTAACCCATACCCTACGCCGTAACCTCACCCGTACCCTCACCCGTACCCTAAGCCGTACCCTAACCCTAACCCTAACCCTAACCCTAACCCTAACCCCTACCCTACGCCGTACCCTCACCCGTACCCTATCCCATACCTTAAGCCGTACCCTAACCCTAACACTAACCCTAACCCTAACCCTAACCCTAAACGACCCTTGACTGCTTTTGCCTCCATTAGATTTCCTAAGCACTAGTGTTTTAAGGAACAGGTTAAAAAGAAAATCCTAATGTGATTTTATTATAATGAGTTTATTCTTTATCTTATCCTAGTGACTAAAATCTCCTCCATGGCTGGACCCCAAATAATATTCCTTTACGTGCTAAGTGGTATCTACAGAGTGGGATAGGTTTAATAAATACCCTAATCCTAACGTGTACCCTAACCCTAACCCGTACCCTAACCCTAACGCATACCCTAACCCTAACCCAAACCCTAACCCTGACACGTACGCTAATCCTAACCCGTACCCTAAACCAATCCCTAAACCTAAAACTAACCCTAAACCTACCCCTAACCCTAACCCATACCCTACGCCGTACCCTCACCCGTACCCTAACCCGTACCCTAACCCGTATCCTAAGCCGTACCCTATCCCTAACCCTATCCCTAACCTATACCCTACGCCGTAACCTCACCCGTACCCTAACCCGTACCCTAAGCCGTACCCTAACCCTAACCCTAACCTTAAACCTAACCCATACCCTATGCCGTAACCTAACCCGTACCCTAGACCGTATCCTAAGCCGTACCCTAACACTAACCCATACCCTACGCCGTACCCTCACCCGTACCCTCACCCGTACCCTAAGCCGTACCCTAACCCTAACCTTAACCCTAACCCTAACCCATACCCTACGCCGTACCCTAACCCGTACCCTAACCCGTATCCTAAGCCGTACCCTAACCCTAACCAATACCCTACGCAGTACCCTCACCCGTACCCTCACCCGTACCATAAGCCGTACCCTAAACCTAACACTATCCCTAACCCTAACCCTAACCCCTACACTACGCCGTACCCTAACCCGTACCTAACCCGTATTCTAAGCCGTACCCTAACCCTAACAAATACCCTACACAGTACCTTCACCCGTACCCTCACCCGTACCCTAAGCCATACCCTAACCCTAAACCTAACCCTAACCCTAATCCCTACCCTACGCCGTACCCTCACCCGTACCCTATCCCATACCCTAAGCCGTACCCTAACCCTAACCCTAACCCTAACCCTAACCCTAACCCTAAACTACCCTTGACTTCTTTTGCCTCCATTCGATTTCCTAAGCACTAGTGTTTTAAGGAACAGGTTAAAAAGAAAATCCTAATGTGATTTTTTTATAATGTGTTTATCCTTTATCTTATCCTAGTGACTAAAATCTTCTCCATGGCTGGACCCCAAATAATATTCCTTTACGTGCTAAGTGGTATCTAGAGAGTGGGATAGGTTTAATAAATACCCTAATCCTAACGTGTACCTAACCCTAACCCATACCCTAACCCTAAGGCGTACCCTAACAATAACACGTACGCTAATCCTAACCCGTACCCTAAACCAATCCCTAACCCTAAAACTAACCCTAACCCTAACCCTAACCCTAACCCATACCCTAAGCCATAGCCTCACCCGTAACCTAACACGTACCCTAAGCCGTACCCTAACCCTAACCCTAACCCTAACCCTAACCGTACCCTAACCCGTATCCTAAGCCTGACCCTAACCCTAACCCTAACCCTAAACCTAACCCTAACCCATACCCTACGCCGTACCCTCACCCGTAAACTCACCCGTACCCTAAGCCATACCCTAAACCTAACCCTAACCCTAACCTATACACTACGTCGTAACCTCACCCGTACCCTAACCCGTACCCTAAGCCGTACCCTAACCCTAACCCTAACCCTAACCCTAACCCCTACCCTACGCCGTACCCTAACCCATACCCTAACCCGTATCCTAAGCCGTACCCTAACCCTAACCAACACCCTACGCAGTACCCTCACCCGTACCCTAAGCCGTACCCTAACCCTAACCCTAACCCTAACCCCTACCCTACGCCGTACCCTCACCCGTACCCTATCCCATACCCTGAGCCGTACCCTAACCCTAACACTAACCCTAACCCTAACCCTAACCCTAACCCTAAACTACCCTTGACTGCTTTTGCCTCCATTAGATTTCCTAAGCACTAGTGTTTTAAGGAACAGGTTAAAAGGAAAATCCTAACGTGATTTTTTTATAATGTGTTTATTCTTTATCTTATCCTAGTGACTAAAATCTTCTCCATGGCTGGACCCCAAATAATATTCCTTTACGTGCTAAGTGGTATCTAGAGAGTGGGATAGGTTTAATAAATACCCTAATCCTAACGTGTACCCTAACCCTAACCCATACCCTAACCCTAACGCGTACCCTAACCCTAACCCAAACCCTAACCCTAACACGTACGCTAATCCTAACCCGTACCCTAAACCAATCCCTAACCCTAAAACTAACCCTAACCCTAACCCTAACCCTAACCCATACCCTACGCCGTACCCTCACCCGTACCCTAACCCGTACCCTAAGCCGTACCCTAACCCTAACCCTAACCCTAACCCATACGCTACGCCATAGCATCACCCGTACCCTAACCCGTATCCTAAGCCGTACCCTAACCCTAACCCTAACCTATACCCTACGCCGTACCCTCACCCGTACCTAACCCGTACCCTAAGCCGTACCCTAGCCCTAACCCTAACCCTAACCCTAACCCCTACCCTACGCCGTACCCTAACCCGTACCCTAACCCGTATCCTAAGCCGTACCCTAACCCTAACCAACACCCTACGCAGTACCCTCACCCGTACCCTAAGCCGTACCCTAACCCTAACCCTAACCCTAACCCCTACCCTACGCCGTACCCTCACCCGTACCCTATCCCATACCCTGAGCCGTACCCTAACCCTAACACTAACCCTAACCCTAACCCTAACCCTAACCCTAAACTACCCTTGACTGCTTTTGCCTCCATTAGATTTCCTAAGCACTAGTGTTTTAAGGAACAGGTTAAAAGGAAAATCCTAACGTGATTTTTTTATAATGTGTTTATTCTTTATCTTATCCTAGTGACTAAAATCTTCTCCATGGCTGGACCCCAAATAATATTCCTTTACGTGCTAAGTGGTATCTAGAGAGTGGGATAGGTTTAATAAATACCCTAATCCTAACGTGTACCCTAACCCTAACCCATACCCTAACCCTAACGCGTACCCTAACCCTAACCCAAACCCTAACCCTAACACGTACGCTAATCCTAACCCGTACCCTAAACCAATCCCTAACCCTAAAACTAACCCTAACCCTAACCCTAACCCTAACCCATACCCTACGCCGTACCCTCACCCGTACCCTAACCCGTACCCTAAGCCGTACCCTAACCCTAACCCTAACCCTAACCCATACGCTACGCCATAGCATCACCCGTACCCTAACCCGTATCCTAAGCCGTACCCTAACCCTAACCCTAACCTATACCCTACGCCGTACCCTCACCTGTACCTAACCCGTACCCTAAGCCGTACCCTAGCCCTAACCCTAACCCTAACCCTAACCCCTACCCTACGCCGTACCCTAACCCGTACCCTAACCCGTATCCTAAGCCGTACCCTAACCCTAACCAACACCCTACGCAGTACCCTCACCCGTACCCTCACCCGTACCCTAAGCCGTACCCTAACCCTAACCCTAACCCTAACCCTAACCCCTACCCTACGCCGTACCCTCACCCGTACCCTATCCCATACCCTAAGCCGTACCCTAACCCTAACACTAACCCTAACCCTAACCCTAACCATAACCCTAAACTACCCTTGACTGCTTTTGCCTCCATTAGATTTCCTAAGCACTAGTGTTTTAAGGAACAGGTTAAAAGGAAAATCCTAACGTGATTTTTTTATAATGTGTTTATTCTTTATCTTATCCTAGTGACTAAAATCTTCTCCATGGCTGGACCCCAAATAATATTCCTTTACGTGCTAAGTGGTATCTAGAGAGTGGGATACGTTTAATAAATACCCTAATCCTAACGTGTACCCTAAAGCTAACCCATACCCTAACCCTAACGCGTACCCTAACCCTAACCCAAACCCTAACCCTAACACGTACGCTAATCCTAACCCGTACCCTAAACCAATCCCTAACCCTAAAACTAACCCTAACCCTAACCCTAACCCTAACCCATACCCTACGCCGTACCCTCACCCGTACCCTAACCCGTACCCTAAGCCGTACCCTAACCCTAACCCTAACCCTAACCCATACGCTACGCCGTAGCCTCACCCATACCCTAACCCGTATCCTAAGCCGTACCCTAACCCTAACCCTACCCCTAACCTATACCCTACGCCATACCCTCACCTGTATCCTAACCCGTACCCTAAGCCGTACCCTAACCCTAACCCTAACCATAACCCTAACCCCTACCCTACCCCGTACCCTAACCCGTACCCTAACCCGTATCCTAAGCCGTACCCTAACCCTAACCAATACCCTACGCAGTACCCTCACCCGTACCCTCACCCGTACCCTAAGCCGTACTCTAACCCTAACCCTAACCCTAACCCTAACCCTAAACCCTACCCTACGCCGTACCCTCACCCGTACCCTATCCCATACCCTAAGCCGTACCCTAACCCTAACACTAACCCTAACCCTAACCCTAACCCTAACCCTAAACTACCGTTGACTGCTTTTGCCTCCATTAGATTTCCTAAGCACTAGTGTTTTAAGGAACAGGTTAAAAAGAAAATCCTAATGTGATTTTTTTATAATGTGTTTATTCTTTATCTTATCGTAGTGACTGAAATCTTCTCCATGGCTGGACCCCAAATAATATTCCTTTAGGTGCTAAGTGGTATCTAGAGAGTGGGATAGGTTTAATAAATACCCTAATCCTAACGTGTACCCTAACCCTAACCCATACTGTAACCCTAACGCGTAACCTAACCCTAACCCAAACCCTAACCCTAACATGTACGCTAATCCTAACCCGTACCCTAAACCAATCCCTAACCCTAAAACTAACCTGAACCCTAACCCTAACCCATACCCTACGCCGTACCCTCACCCATACCCTAACCCGTACCCTAAGCCGTACCCTAACCCTAACCCTAACCCATACCCTACAACGTACCCTCACACTTACCCTAAACAGTACCCTAAGCCATACCCTAACCCTAACCCTAACCCTAAACTATACCTTACGCCCTACCCTCAGTCGTACCCTAAACCGGACCCTAAGCCGTACCCTAACACTTAACCCTAACCCTAAACCTAACCCTAACCCTAACCCTAATGAATACCTTATCCCTAACGCGTAACTGAACCCTAACCCATACCCTAACCCTAACACGTACCCCATTCCTAAGCGGTACCCTAAACCTAGCCCTAACCCTCAATCTAACCCTACCCCTACCCCATACACTACGCTGTACACTAATCCTAACCCGTACCCTAAACCTAGCCCTAACCCTAAAACTAACCCTAACCGTAACCCATAAACTACGCCGTACCCTCACCCATACCCTAACCCGTACCCTAAGCCGAACCCTAACCCTAACCTTAACCCTAACCCTAAACTACCCTTGACTGCTTCTGCCTCCAATAGATTTCCTAAGCACTAGTGTTTTAAGGAACAGGTCAAAAATAAAATCCTAATGTGATTCCTTTATAATGTGTGTGTTCTTTATCTTATCCTCATGTCTACAATCCTCTCCATGGCTGGACCCCAATTAATATTCCTTTATGCGCAAAGTGGTATCTAGAGAGTGGGATAGGTTTAATAAATACCTTAACCCTAAGGCGTACCCTAACCCTAACCCATAGCCTAACCCTAACACGTACCCTAATCCTAACCCGTAACCTAAACCTAGCCCTAACCCTAAAAGTAACCCTAACCCTAACCCTAACCCATACCAAACACCGTACCCACACTCGTACCCTAACCCATACCCTAAGCCGTACCCTAACCCTAACCCTAACCCTAACCCTAACCCTAACTTAGCCCTAACCCTAAAACTAAACCTAACCCTAAGCGTAACCCATACCCTACGCCGTACCCTCACACATAACCTAACACGTACCCTAAGCCGTACCCTAACCCTAACCCTAACCCTAACCCTAAACTACCCTTGACTGCTTTTGCCACCAATAGATTTCCTAAGCACTAGTGTTGTAAGGAACAGGTTAAAAAGAAAATCCGAATGTCATTACTTTGTAATGTGTGTGTTCTATATCTTATCCTAGTGACTAAAATCTTCTCCATAGCTAGACCCCAAATAATAATCCTTTACGTGCTAAGTTGTATCTAGAGAGTGGGATAGGTTTAATAAATATCCTAATCCTAATGCGTACCCTAACCCTAACCCATACCCTAACCCTACCACATACCCTAATCCTAACCCGTACCCTAAACCTAGCCCTAACCCTAAATCTAACCCTAATCCTAACCCTAACCCATACCCTACGCCATACCCTCACCCATACCCTAACTTGTACCCTAAGCCGCACCCTAAACCTAAACCTAAACTTAACACTAACCCTAATCCTAAACCATACCCTACACCGTACCCTCACCCGTACCCTAACCCGTACCCTGACCCTAACCTTAACCCTAATCCTAACCCTAACCTAAGCCGTACCCTTACCCTAACCCTAAAGCTAAACCTAACCCTAACTCATACCCTACGCCATACCCTAACCCGTAACCTAGCCCGTATCCGAAGCCGTACACTAACCCTAACCCATACCCTACGCCGTAACCTCACCCGTACCCTCACCCGTACCCTAAGCCGTACCCTAACCCTAACCCTAACCCTAACCCTAACCCTAACCCCTACCCTACGCCGTACCCTCACCCGTACCCTATCCCATACCTTAAGCCGTACCCTAACCCTAACACTAACCCTAACCCTAACCCTAACCCTAAACGACCCTTGACTGCTTTTGCCTCCATTAGATTTCCTAAGCACTAGTGTTTTAAGGAACAGGTTAAAAAGAAAATCCTAATGTGATTTTATTATAATGAGTTTATTCTTTATCTTATCCTAGTGACTAAAATCTCCTCCATGGCTGGACCCCAAATAATATTCCTTTACGTGCTAAGTGGTATCTACAGAGTGGGATAGGTTTAATAAATACCCTAATCCTAACGTGTACCCTAACCCTAACCCGTACCCTAACCCTAACGCATACCCTAACCCTAACCCAAACCCTAACCCTGACACGTACGCTAATCCTAACCCGTACCCTAAACCAATCCCTAAACCTAAAACTAACCCTAAACCTACCCCTAACCCTAACCCATACCCTACGCCGTACCCTCACCCGTACCCTAACCCGTACCCTAACCCGTATCCTAAGCCGTACCCTATCCCTAACCCTATCCCTAACCTATACCCTACGCCGTAACCTCACCCGTACCCTAACCCGTACCCTAAGCCGTACCCTAACCCTAACCCTAACCTTAAACCTAACCCATACCCTATGCCGTAACCTAACCCGTACCCTAGACCGTATCCTAAGCCGTACCCTAACACTAACCCATACCCTACGCCGTACCCTCACCCGTACCCTCACCCGTACCCTAAGCCGTACCCTAACCCTAACCTTAACCCTAACCCTAACCCATACCCTACGCCGTACCCTAACCCGTACCCTAACCCGTATCCTAAGCCGTACCCTAACCCTAACCAATACCCTACGCAGTACCCTCACCCGTACCCTCACCCGTACCATAAGCCGTACCCTAAACCTAACACTAACCCTAACCTTAACCCTAACCCCTACACTACGCCGTACCCTAACCCGTACCTAACCCGTATTCTAAGCCGTACCCTAACCCTAACAAATACCCTACACAGTACCCTCACCCGTACCCTCACCCGTACCCTAAGCCATACCCTAACCCTAAACCTAACCCTAACCCTAATCCCTACCCTACGCCGTACCCTCACCCGTACCCTATCCCATACCCTAAGCCGTACCCTAACCCTAACCCTAACCCTAACCCTAACCCTAACCCTAAACTACCCTTGACTTCTTTTGCCTCCATTCGATTTCCTAAGCACTAGTGTTTTAAGGAACAGGTTAAAAAGAAAATCCTAATGTGATTTTTTTATAATGTGTTTATCCTTTATCTTATCCTAGTGACTAAAATCTTCTCCATGGCTGGACCCCAAATAATATTCCTTTACGTGCTAAGTGGTATCTAGAGAGTGGGATAGGTTTAATAAATACCCTAATCCTAACGTGTACCTAACCCTAACCCATACCCTAACCCTAAGGCGTACCCTAACAATAACACGTACGCTAATCCTAACCCGTACCCTAAACCAATCCCTAACCCTAAAACTAACCCTAACCCTAACCCTAACCCTAACCCATACCCTAAGCCATAGCCTCACCCGTAACCTAACACGTACCCTAAGCCGTACCCTAACCCTAACCCTAACCCTAACCCTAACCGTACCCTAACCCGTATCCTAAGCCTGACCCTAACCCTAACCCTAACCCTAAACCTAACCCTAACCCATACCCTACGCCGTACCCTCACCCGTAAACTCACCCGTACCCTAAGCCATACCCTAAACCTAACCCTAACCCTAACCTATACACTACGTCGTAACCTCACCCGTACCCTAACCCGTACCCTAAGCCGTACCCTAACCCTAACCCTAACCCTAACCCTAACCCCTACCCTACGCCGTACCCTAACCCATACCCTAACCCGTATCCTAAGCCGTACCCTAACCCTAACCAACACCCTACGCAGTACCCTCACCCGTACCCTAAGCCGTACCCTAACCCTAACCCTAACCCTAACCCCTACCCTACGCCGTACCCTCACCCGTACCCTATCCCATACCCTGAGCCGTACCCTAACCCTAACACTAACCCTAACCCTAACCCTAACCCTAACCCTAAACTACCCTTGACTGCTTTTGCCTCCATTAGATTTCCTAAGCACTAGTGTTTTAAGGAACAGGTTAAAAGGAAAATCCTAACGTGATTTTTTTATAATGTGTTTATTCTTTATCTTATCCTAGTGACTAAAATCTTCTCCATGGCTGGACCCCAAATAATATTCCTTTACGTGCTAAGTGGTATCTAGAGAGTGGGATAGGTTTAATAAATACCCTAATCCTAACGTGTACCCTAACCCTAACCCATACCCTAACCCTAACGCGTACCCTAACCCTAACCCAAACCCTAACCCTAACACGTACGCTAATCCTAACCCGTACCCTAAACCAATCCCTAACCCTAAAACTAACCCTAACCCTAACCCTAACCCTAACCCATACCCTACGCCGTACCCTCACCCGTACCCTAACCCGTACCCTAAGCCGTACCCTAACCCTAACCCTAACCCTAACCCATACGCTACGCCATAGCATCACCCGTACCCTAACCCGTATCCTAAGCCGTACCCTAACCCTAACCCTAACCTATACCCTACGCCGTACCCTCACCTGTACCTAACCCGTACCCTAAGCCGTACCCTAGCCCTAACCCTAACCCTAACCCTAACCCCTACCCTACGCCGTACCCTAACCCGTACCCTAACCCGTATCCTAAGCCGTACCCTAACCCTAACCAACACCCTACGCAGTACCCTCACCCGTACCCTCACCCGTACCCTAAGCCGTACCCTAACCCTAACCCTAACCCTAACCCTAACCCCTACCCTACGCCGTACCCTCACCCGTACCCTATCCCATACCCTAAGCCGTACCCTAACCCTAACACTAACCCTAACCCTAACCCTAACCATAACCCTAAACTACCCTTGACTGCTTTTGCCTCCATTAGATTTCCTAAGCACTAGTGTTTTAAGGAACAGGTTAAAAGGAAAATCCTAACGTGATTTTTTTATAATGTGTTTATTCTTTATCTTATCCTAGTGACTAAAATCTTCTCCATGGCTGGACCCCAAATAATATTCCTTTACGTGCTAAGTGGTATCTAGAGAGTGGGATACGTTTAATAAATACCCTAATCCTAACGTGTACCCTAAAGCTAACCCATACCCTAACCCTAACGCGTACCCTAACCCTAACCCAAACCCTAACCCTAACACGTACGCTAATCCTAACCCGTACCCTAAACCAATCCCTAACCCTAAAACTAACCCTAACCCTAACCCTAACCCTAACCCATACCCTACGCCGTACCCTCACCCGTACCCTAACCCGTACCCTAAGCCGTACCCTAACCCTAACCCTAACCCTAACCCATACGCTACGCCGTAGCCTCACCCATACCCTAACCCGTATCCTAAGCCGTACCCTAACCCTAACCCTAACCCTAACCTATACCCTACGCCATACCCTCACCTGTATC
This sequence comes from Eubalaena glacialis, assembly GCF_028564815.1. Taxonomy (NCBI): domain Eukaryota; kingdom Metazoa; phylum Chordata; class Mammalia; order Artiodactyla; family Balaenidae; genus Eubalaena; species Eubalaena glacialis. The sequence goes on along the minus strand of NW_026871769.1, from coordinate 3,099 downwards.
CTAACCCGTACCCTAAGCCGTACCCTAACCCTAACCCTAACCATAACCCTAACCCCTACCCTACGCCGTACCCTAACCCGTACCCTAACCCGTATCCTAAGCCGTACCCTAACCCTAACCAATACCCTACGCAGTACCCTCACCCGTACCCTCACCCGTACCCTAAGCCGTACTCTAACCCTAACCCTAACCCTAACCCTAACCCTAAACCCTACCCTACGCCGTACCCTCACCCGTACCCTATCCCATACCCTAAGCCGTACCCTAACCCTAACACTAACCCTAACCCTAACCCTAACCCTAACCCTAAACTACCGTTGACTGCTTTTGCCTCCATTAGATTTCCTAAGCACTAGTGTTTTAAGGAACAGGTTAAAAAGAAAATCCTAATGTGATTTTTTTATAATGTGTTTATTCTTTATCTTATCGTAGTGACTGAAATCTTCTCCATGGCTGGACCCCAAATAATATTCCTTTAGGTGCTAAGTGGTATCTAGAGAGTGGGATAGGTTTAATAAATACCCTAATCCTAACGTGTACCCTAACCCTAACCCATACTGTAACCCTAACGCGTAACCTAACCCTAACCCAAACCCTAACCCTAACATGTACGCTAATCCTAACCCGTACCCTAAACCAATCCCTAACCCTAAAACTAACCTGAACCCTAACCCTAACCCATACCCTACGCCGTACCCTCACCCATACCCTAACCCGTACCCTAAGCCGTACCCTAACCCTAACCCTAACCCATACCCTACAACGTACCCTCACACTTACCCTAAACAGTACCCTAAGCCGTACCCTAACCCTAACCCTAACCCTAAACTATACCTTACGCCCTACCCTCAGTCGTACCCTAAACCGGACCCTAAGCCGTACCCTAACACTTAACCCTAACCCTAAACCTAACCCTAACCCTAACCCTAATGAATACCTTATCCCTAACGCGTAACTGAACCCTAACCCATACCCTAACCCTAACACGTACCCCATTCCTAAGCGGTACCCTAAACCTAGCCCTAACCCTCAATCTAACCCTACCCCTACCCCATACACTACGCTGTACACTAATCCTAACCCGTACCCTAAACCTAGCCCTAACCCTAAAACTAACCCTAACCGTAACCCATAAACTACGCCGTACCCTCACCCATACCCTAACCCGTACCCTAAGCCGAACCCTAACCCTAACCTTAACCCTAACCCTAAACTACCCTTGACTGCTTCTGCCTCCAATAGATTTCCTAAGCACTAGTGTTTTAAGGAACAGGTCAAAAATAAAATCCTAATGTGATTCCTTTATAATGTGTGTGTTCTTTATCTTATCCTCATGTCTACAATCCTCTCCATGGCTGGACCCCAATTAATATTCCTTTATGCGCAAAGTGGTATCTAGAGAGTGGGATAGGTTTAATAAATACCTTAACCCTAAGGCGTACCCTAACCCTAACCCATAGCCTAACCCTAACACGTACCCTAATCCTAACCCGTAACCTAAACCTAGCCCTAACCCTAAAAGTAACCCTAACCCTAACCCTAACCCATACCAAACACCGTACCCACACTCGTACCCTAACCCATACCCTAAGCCGTACCCTAACCCTAACCCTAACCCTAACCCTAACCCTAACTTAGCCCTAACCCTAAAACTAAACCTAACCCTAAGCGTAACCCATACCCTACGCCGTACCCTCACACATAACCTAACACGTACCCTAAGCCGTACCCTAACCCTAACCCTAACCCTAACCCTAAACTACCCTTGACTGCTTTTGCCACCAATAGATTTCCTAAGCACTAGTGTTGTAAGGAACAGGTTAAAAAGAAAATCCGAATGTCATTACTTTGTAATGTGTGTGTTCTATATCTTATCCTAGTGACTAAAATCTTCTCCATAGCTAGACCCCAAATAATAATCCTTTACGTGCTAAGTTGTATCTAGAGAGTGGGATAGGTTTAATAAATATCCTAATCCTAATGCGTACCCTAACCCTAACCCATACCCTAACCCTACCACATACCCTAATCCTAACCCGTACCCTAAACCTAGCCCTAACCCTAAATCTAACCCTAATCCTAACCCTAACCCATACCCTACGCCATACCCTCACCCATACCCTAACTTGTACCCTAAGCCGCACCCTAAACCTAAACCTAAACTTAACACTAACCCTAATCCTAAACCATACCCTACACCGTACCCTCACCCGTACCCTAACCCGTACCCTGACCCTAACCTTAACCCTAATCCTAACCCTAACCTAAGCCGTACCCTTACCCTAACCCTAAAGCTAAACCTAACCCTAACTCATACCCTACGCCATACCCTAACCCGTAACCTAGCCCGTATCCGAAGCCGTACACTAACCCTAACCCATACCCTACGCCGTAACCTCACCCGTACCCTCACCCGTACCCTAAGCCGTACCCTAACCCTAACCCTAACCCTAACCCTAACCCTAACCCCTACCCTACGCCGTACCCTCACCCGTACCCTATCCCATACCTTAAGCCGTACCCTAACCCTAACACTAACCCTAACCCTAACCCTAACCCTAAACGACCCTTGACTGCTTTTGCCTCCATTAGATTTCCTAAGCACTAGTGTTTTAAGGAACAGGTTAAAAAGAAAATCCTAATGTGATTTTATTATAATGAGTTTATTCTTTATCTTATCCTAGTGACTAAAATCTCCTCCATGGCTGGACCCCAAATAATATTCCTTTACGTGCTAAGTGGTATCTAGAGAGTGGGATAGGTTTAATAAATACCCTAATCCTAACGTGTACCCTAACCCTAACCCGTACCCTAACCCTAACGCATACCCTAACCCTAACCCAAACCCTAACCCTGACACGTACGCTAATCCTAACCCGTACCCTAAACCAATCCCTAAACCTAAAACTAACCCTAAACCTACCCCTAACCCTAACCCATACCCTACGCCGTACCCTCACCCGTACCCTAACCCGTACCCTAACCCGTATCCTAAGCCGTACCCTATCCCTAACCCTATCCCTAACCTATACCCTACGCCGTAACCTCACCCGTACCCTAACCCGTACCCTAAGCCGTACCCTAACCCTAACCCTAACC
>NW_026871768.1:0-44984 GCF_028564815.1 Eubalaena glacialis | reverse complement strand
TACACTCTAATGGGGGAAGACAGATAATCATACAACTAATACAACTTATACTATGTCAGATAGTGATAGGTGGAAAAAAGGGAGGCTGGGTGTCCATTGTGTGTGTGTTTGTGTACACATGTGCACACACATATAAAATAAGGTAGATAGAGAAGGCTTTGCTGAAAAAGTGAAATTTGAGATAATAACTGAAAAAGGTGAGGGAAGGAGTCATGCCAATATCTGAGAGAGGTGAAATCTAGGTAGAGGACACAGCAAATGCAGAAGCCTGAAGCAGGAACATGCTGGACTTTGTAAGGAATAGCACAGCACTGCTTCATGCCCTCACTCAAAAATATTTACTGTTCACCAGTTATTTGCCAGATCTTCTTTCTTTTCTCATGAAGTAGAGATAGATAAGCATATACACACAAGCAATAGAATAAAAATATGTAGGAATCATGAGACTTTGCTAGGGGCACAGTGCTCAAGGAGCAAGTAGTCAGTTGTATATGGGAAGTCAGGAAAGAATTCATACCAGGTCTGTTCGTATTGCTCTTAATCCTTTTTATCTTTGCAGATGTTCAGGTTAAGGAGAACTCTGATATGGCTTTAAATATATAAGGAATGGCATGAATATGATGGAGGGTTTTTCTTTAGTTTTTGTGGGAGAAAGTAAGAAAAAGGAAACAACTGTTTACTAGGTACCCCACTCTGGCCAGGTGCTATATTAGGCACTTTGTACGTGTGGTCTTTTTTTGTTCTCACCAGAACAAACATGGGTACTTGTTTTATAGATGATGAAACTTGGGCTCTGAGAGGTAAAGAAGTTGTCCTCAATTACAGAGTGATTAAATGGTTGAACCAGTTTTCTAATTCAGGTCTTCTTCCTAACTCCCAGTATGTACTTCCCTATCCTCGTGGTTACATTGTCAAACGGAGACCTTGAGATATAACGAAATAAAGATAAATGTGAAGGTAACATGTAGGATTATAGACTCTTGGGACCGAAATTGCCTGTAATATAGTTTCAGCCTAAACTTGGGAGGCTTGAATTAAAAATTTTCTGACAAGTCTTAATAATAACAAATAGCAAATGCCAAGTATTGAACACCTTACCTAACAGACACACACACACACCCCTATCTCTGGGGTGAATACTATTAGTATTACCCTTATATAAAGTGTTCTCTTTTTTAATCCTTACGACAAGGCTATGAAGAAGATTTTATTGCCTTCAGTTGAGAGATGGTATATTCGTATATCCGTCTCATTCTGGAACCCTTATTCTTACCAGTCATGGGGTGGGGTGTATTTCAGTATGTAATAACTAACATGGTTGAGAATGTTCTTTTTTATATTATATCTAAAATAAATCTTTTTGGGTGGGCTGTGCTGCGTGGGGTGCGGGATCTTAGTTCCTCGACCAGGGTTTGAACCTGGGCCCTTGGCAGTGAAAGCACAGAGTCCTAACCACTGGACCTCCAGGGAAGTCCCTAAAATACATCTTCTTACTACCATGAAAATGCATGCTCTTCGTCCTCCACAGACACAGAATAAAGTTATTCAGTACTGTTCTTTATATATTAGAATATACTTATCGATAGCTAGATTCTTCATTGAGGGGAAGACACTGAGATTTTATTGGCAATGTCCTATCTTTTTCTTAATCAAGACTCATTGTATATCCTGCCATCTTGGTCTTCCTGTTGTTCCTCTCAGCGATTCTCCCCTTTCTGATTTATGTGACTACCTGAGATATCTCTAAAATAGCATATCTGAAATATGATAAGTATTGATTTGTTTGAAAATGCTCTAAGTGTTTAAATCTGTCATAAATCAATTATAAAAGATCATACTCATATTTTATGTCTATGGATATATAACTTAAAAAATTTTATAGTATAAGTCCAACTGAAAGCCTACTTTTTTATCCTCACAGTCAATAGTTTTAGTGTGTATAACATTTTATTAATGTTCAATTAATACTGTCCATTTTTAAGGGTTTATGTTGCAATTTCATTTTTACAGATAGTTTTTAAAAATTGATATGTGATGAGATTAAATAACTTTTCCAAGATTACACAATTATATGACTGCTAGAACTGGGATTATCTTGCCTTTTATTCAAGAAAACAATATATCCAAAATTATCTATTAGCCACACTCTTGGTACCTCAAATGTTTATTAATTTGTGGTTTGTATTTTAAGGAGGAAGGAAGAAATAAACATTTGCATTATCACATGTGAGAAATAGGAGGCTTAAAAAGATTAAATAACGTTTGTAATATAAAATGTACTGGATAAAATAATAACTAGTCTTTATTGAATATTTCCCATTAGCTAGACATTGTATTAAGTCTTGTACATGTATTAATTCATTGAAAGTTCATAATAGCCCTAAAAGCTAGGTATTGTTATAATTTTAATTTTACATACATACCAAAAAAAAAAAAATCAACCCTGAGGTGCAGAGAAGTTAGGTAACATGCCTAAAGACACATAACTACTAAATGTAGAAAAGATTATCTAGGTAATTTGGCTTCACTATCTGGGGTTTTAACTACTATGCTATATATTTGTCACAATAAGAGAGGATATAGAGTTTTAAAATAATGATTTAAAAACAGGTAGAATTTCAGAACTGCTAATATATATAATACAGTATTACAAAAACTTTTCTTTGTTAAAAAATGAGTGTCACAACTACCTATAGAATTACACACGCAAAATAGTCCTTTCTTGCATTTAACTATGAATAGGAAAACATACATACTTATTAAAGAAAAATTCCAAGATCAAATAAGAGACATAGTTTCACAGAACTCTAATAAGAGACAGAAGGTAGCTTATCTTGGAATCAATTTATTTATCCATCTCTTCTACCAAAGGCAATTTATGGAAATGTTTGAACCTTGATTTTTTAATCCAGAAAAGTAGAACACTATGAATATGATTGGGATTTTTCCAAACAAAAGATTTAATGAATTAATATCAAGAACAATGTTTACTTACTAATTGCTACATTTCAAAATCAACTTCAAGCAAAAAGACACTTGAGATATAATTTGAAGAAATTTAAGACCCAAATCTAAAATTATTGCTTCCTTTCTGCTTATTAAAGAGTAAAATCTGAGCAACTACAAACTTAACGGTTTCTAAGGGGGGAGGGGAGGGGTGGGATGAACTGGGAGATTGGGACTGACATATACACACTACCACGTATAAAATAGATAACTAGTGAGAACCTACTGTACAGCATAGGGAACTCTACTCAGTGCTCTGTGGTGACCTAAATGGGAAGGAAATCTAAAAAAGAGTGGATGTATGTATACGTATGACTGATTCACTTTGCTGTACAGCAAGAAACTAACACAACATTGTAAAGCAACTATACTCCAATAAAAATTAATAAAAAAAGTAAAATCTGAGCAACTAATAGCAAAGGACTATCCAGTCCATTTCTATTTTATCCAAGCGTTTTCCTAGTCTTAAGGTCATCATCTTTCCTTTAAAGGTAAAAATCTGTAATACACTGAATTCATGGTAGCCTATATTTATACATAATAATGTACTACATTGATTTTTTAAAAAATTTTACTTATTTATCTATTTATTTATGGCCGTGTTGGGTCTTCGTTTCTGTGAGAGGGCTTTCTCTAGTTGCGGCAAGCGGGGGCCACTCTGCATCGCGGTGCGTGGGCCTCTCACTATCGCGGCCTCTCTTGTTGCGCAGCACAGGCTCCAGACGCGCAGGCTCAGCAATTGTGGCTCAAGGGCCTAGTCGCTCCGCGGCATGTGGGATCTTCCCAGACCAGGGCTCAAACCCGTGTCCCCTGCACTGGCAGGCAGATTCTCAACCACTGTGCCACCAGGGAAGCCCTATTACATTGATTTAATAATGGAGGCGTTCCTCTCTGTTAACTGAACATTTTCCTGTAGTCATTTTGCTTTTGTTTTTTTGTTTTTTGTTTTTGTTTTTTGGCTGCGTTGGGTCTTCGTTGCTGTGCCCGGGCTTTCTCTAGTTGTGGAGAGTGGGGGCTACTCTTCGTTGCGGTGCTTGGGCTTCTCATTGCGGTGGCTTCTCTTGTTGAGGAGCACGGGCTCTAGGTGCGCGTGCTTCAGTAGTTGTGGCTCGCGGGCTCTAGAGCACAGGCTCAGTAGTTGTGGCGCATGGGCTTAGTTGCTCCGTGGCATGTGAGATCTTCCCAGACCAGGACTTGAACCCATGTCCCCTGAATTGGCAGGCGGGTTCTTAAGCACTGTGCCACCAGGGAAGTGCCTCCTGTGGTTATTTTGCAGTCTTTATCAAAAAATTCCATCGAATTACTCTCCAGGAACTTAGTTAAGGAAAATGAAACTCACTCTCCTTTAAAAATTTTGACTTTTCCTCCCCTCTGAAGTATAAATAAATTTTATCGCCCCTTCCCAAACAAATTTTAAAACAGCATGGCAGACATAGCCCTTTCACTATCATTTCCGAATACCAAGAATCAGATATATCTGAGCACATGACCTTTTACCCACTGTTTAATAATTCAATAGACCATTAACAGTTTTCCAATATTTAAAACTGTAATAAAGCACCCCAAACTTGATAGCAAGCAGAAGAGACATTTTTCTTTTCCTCATGAACATTTAAAATATAGCAGTGATTTTTTAAATTGTTTGGAACATCCTCTTTAATATATTAACATTTACACATGTTAAATATAAAGAGATTAATACTAATATATTATTAAACATTACTGAAATTTTTAATGTTTTATCTTAAAGAAAGGGTATGTTGAAGTTCCAGAAAATTAATATGATTTATGTCTGGAGTTTTGAACCTTACTTCTGTCACTGCTGTGTCACTAATTGATTTAATAATATGTACATATCTCCATTCTACAATGATACATCCTTACCTGTTTGTTTTACTCTACAACCTCACTGAGCTGATTTGAGAATGAATGAAATAATTCATATTATAAAAATTAATACATTTATTACAATGGTACAGGTTTATTTGGAGGGCTTATTAAAATAGATTAATGGGCTGATCCCATTGTTTCTGAATCTGTAGGTTTGTGTGAAGTCTGTGAATATGCATGCCTAACAGGTTCCCAGATGATACTGATGCTGCTGGGCCAGAGACCACACTATCTTATAAAACTGAATGAGATTAAAAAAAAAAAACAACTTAGTAACATAGAATAAACATGGTTTATGTTTGACTGGGGGAAAGGGCTTCATCTTGAAATTGTTTGACTCTTTGGAGGTAATAATGACTAGAAATCATGACAGAAATAGCCTTCAGAAATTATGACAGCAACCATTGTTCTACACTGCCCCAATTCACACTCGCACCCCATCCTTTTGTGAGTATGAGTTTGGTTTCTTTCCCAAGCAAAAAGTTGACTATGCAATGCAGAATTTCATTAACAGGGGTTTCTTGTTTGCAGGTAGTTTTATTTTTCCTTCTTACACTTTTGTTATCAAAGGTATAACATAGAGAGAATGTGAGACAATTCAGTATAATATCTGTGAGAAACGTCAGCTCAATGAGACACTAGCATAATGGTTTCAGACTTTTTACAGGAAAGAAAATTTAGGTCAGCCTCAAAGAAGAACTTGTACTAGAATGGATAATCAGGAACACACACAACACACACACTCACACACACACGTGCATGCACACACATATACAATTTTTCCTTCAAAGCTGCCATTATTTCCATCACCTCCATTCATAATACCTCCCATTACAATGAACATTGTTTATTGGCAATAGTTGTTACCACAGGCTTTGTTCTCTTGTTTAGTTCTTATGCTTTTTAAATGCCTGTCCCCATCTGGGGGGAGGTGATCTTTTTCACTTGTCATAGGTAACATCAGAAATAACACCTTAAGGAAGTACTTAAGTACACTTTGCTAATAATGACCATGTGTGACAGCTAATAAAAAACAAAACATATGTACATCTAACTTAAATTTACTATCAATGTGACATAGGTTGCTACCTGGACTTTTTCATCTTATGAATGGGATTCCTAAAAGGCCATGATCAAGCATATACCTAATAAACAGCCTTAGAAATTGAATGATGGGTTTGATCTCACTGCTGTTTGGTTGACAGATGGGAATCAAATAGACATAAACTCTGTACTCTTTCTTTATTGCTGGGAAGGGAAATTGTGTGCCCAAAACGCCGTAAGACAGGTTGTTCTTCCAGCATTTATAGTCTGGTGGGAAGGAGAAAATAAAGGTCCTGTAGTCTTTCAAAAAAGACAGTTTTAAGCCATTTTCAACATAATATTTCAGACTTCCAGTTTGGATGAGACTGTGAGTATATCAGGGCCAATTTCTGAACCTTTTGAAGTTCATTCACATAATATAACTTATTTTTTCCAATTTCTGTTTTAATTCAATGTTGAATTAAATGACAGATTCTTTAGCCAATCTATTGCAGGTGCTCAGTAAATATTCTACTTACAGTTACCCTGAAGATGCTTCCTTGAAATGTTAAAATTTGTTCTATAAGTATATATTTTTATTGTTCTATATTCTATCTAGATGGCCCAAATAATTATGTGTTCAAATATGTTGAGTCAACACTGTAAAACTAAGATAGTCTCTAGTATGGTATGAATTTAAAATGAGAATGTGATATTCATGGACCTGAAATTTAAAAAATATAGATCCAGATTTAATGTATTATACTCTTTGGCTTTTATGTGATAAGCCTTTAAACACTTCAATGTGAAAAAAATTCTGATGTTCATTTTTGGGTGATTATCTTTGGGAAGGTACCAATATTTTATTTAATGTGTCTCTTTAATTGCAATTATTTAATGTTTAATCTTCAAATTTCATACAAATATAATTAGTAAGAGTTCTATCAGTGTGATAACCCACTTGAGATTTTTCTGCTCAAACATAAATTGAAGTAGCAGTACCTAAGTACATGAAATTTTATTAATTAATGAAGAAATTTATTAATTCACAAACATCAGTTACTCACCTATCATGTGTGAATATCAGAACTGAGTTTTTAGATTTTTTAATTCATAGATGAACCAGTTAGCTTTGCAAGGAGTGAATCTGTCTGACATTCTGGCTATAGCATTAACTCTGGCTAGTATTTTCACACAAACAGGCCTGCTAATGAGGGGGCAGGGAAAGGGAATGTGGATGACTTAGTACAACACAGACAGGAAAAAAAAAAAAAAGCTAAACTTGCATCCTATAGATGATACACTGAGTAAAAATTTAGAATATGAAGAATGTTGTATGAGACTGGTCACAGAAAAAAGTTTCATGACTTCATGGTGAATTGGTTTAGCCGTACAGTCAAAATATGCCCATATTTGTGCAAGAGGGGATTAAATATGCTTTTATATCATTCAGGGAAAAAAGTTAAAACTAAGAGCAAGGACACTAGATAATAAGAATTTACTCTAAAGAATGGAAATTGGAGAAATTTGGTGAAGTAGAACAACCACTTTAGTGTGAACTCTGAAAGTATAAATAGTAAGATCATATTAACAAGCGTTCAAGGTTGAAGAGTTGAAAATAAGACCTATAAAGGAAAAAATAGTAGAGAAGGAAAACTCCTATTGAAGCTAGTTGTTTGGAACAATTAGGAGGAAACATTTTTTAAAACAATTTTAACTTGATTGTATGAAAACCAAAAGAGCCAAAAATAGGAGAAAGAAAGAGAATCCTTGTTTATTAAAGAACCGATTGCTCCACCTTTGGTGCTTTTGTGCAACCTGTATAATTTTTTCCAAATATTTTTTATATATTTATGTGCTTATCCCAGAGTTTTATCGCTGTGATATGCACTGGGAATGCAAAGTGAAGGGAAACCTGTACCTGCCTACTAGAAGTTGAGCAGTCTAATAGAAATGTAAACAGATGATCACAGGGGTGATGTCAGGAGCATGGCTGAATAAGATATTCCTCATCATGTCCCCCCTCAACAACAATTTGGCATTCATCCATGGATCAAGTGCTTTTGTGGGAGCTGTAGATCCAGTATCATATGCTAAAGAAGCTAGGAAGAGTCCCTCCTCCTTGTGCATCTGGTAATAGGCATACAGACCTTGGTCCCAGCTGTAGACCCAGCAGTGGCCTATGAATTGGCTCTAGCCCTCTTGGCCATGGTCCAGGAGCCCCTGCAGAGCGCACTGTCTCATTCAGTTACCCATGAACCAGAAAGCCTTTGTGGAAATGCAGGTTTCCAGAGGGAGAACACACCATTGGGGAAAATATATACAAGTTTGAACACATTGGAGAGGAGCACTAAATCATGTGCTTGACTTGACTAGGGATGGGAAGTGGCTGGGAGAATAGCAGATAGAACTCTTGGAGGACATTAAAAGGATGTGGATCCTACTAACTGTGACATGGATTTCATCAAGAAGCCTGCCCAGGAACCACTGGGGACTCCTCACCTGCAATCTCTCCAGCTGGCCCATGGGCACCCCCAGGCTTTGTGCGTCTCATCCACAACCCCCTCCACCCCATGGCTGGCACCGTGTGTATGCTTCTTATGGCAGTGGTGAAAGTGAGTTTGAGCAGATAGCTAGTAAAGACAGAAAGTTAGCCCAAACCCATGGACCAGGGAAAGATCACAAACTTCAGTTCTAAAATCACCCTTGGGAAAGCAGCAGGGAAGCTGTCAGCACCTGTTCTAGTATTTTGCACGATTGAGAGAGGGCATACAAATGTAAGAATTCTGCAGCAAGAGGGAGCAAGAAGTGTGGAGCAAGCAGATCCACAGAAGGTCTGAGAAAGCCTCAGAATCCCTAGCAGGGCTGATGGGAGATATTTCTCTCCCAAAAGCAGTCAGTAAAGACTGAGGAGGTGACTCCTACTTCATATGAGAAGACAGCAATGCAAAACTTCAAGGAACATGAAAAATCAAGGAAACATGGCACCACCAAAGGATCTCTAGTAATTGAACCCAAAGACATGCAGATTGGCAATTTATATCTAAGAAAGAATTCAAAATAGCTGTTTTAAGGAAGTACAGTAAGCTACAGGAAGACACAGAAAGACAATTCAATGAAATCAGGAAAACAATACCTGAACAAAATAAGAAGTTTAGCAAACTGATAGAAATCAAAGAAAAAAAGAACGAAACAGAAATTCTGGCGGTAAAGAATACAATAAATGAAATGAAAAATGCAATAGAGAGCATCAACAGCAGAATTGGTCAAGCAAAAGAAAGAATCCATGAAGTAGAAGACATGAACTTTGAAATTATCCAGTCACATGAGAACAAAGAAAAAAGAATGAAAAAGAGTGAAGAAAGCCTACATGAGCTATAGGGTACCATCAAAAGAATTATCAGAGTTCCGAAAGGAGAGTAGGGGGAGAAGGGGGTAGAAAGCTTATTTAAAGAAATAATAGCCAAGAACTTCCCAAATCTGGGGAGGAATTTGGATATCCAAGTTCCTGACATATTCTTCTTCTCCAAGACATATTCTAATAAAACTGTCAAAAATCAAAGGCAAAGAGGTAATCTTAAAAGCAGCAAGAGAAAAGAAGCTTATAAGTTACAAGGGAACCCCCCCTCCAATAAGGCTATCCATGGATTTCTCAGTGGAAATCTACAGGCCAGGAAAGAGTGGGGTGATACATTCAAAATGCTGAAAGAAAAAGAACTGCCAACCAAGAATACTCTATCCAGCAATGTTGTCCTTCAGAAATAAAGGAGACAAAAAAACTTTTGCATATAAATGAGAGCTGAGAGTGTTCATTTCCACTAGGCCTGCCTTACAAGAAATGCTGAAAGGACACTATTTGGTAACATGAAAACATAAGAAAATATACAACACACTGGTAGAGATAAGTATATAGTCAAATTCTGATTACTCTAATATAGTGGTGTGTTAACAATTCTAGTATAAAGGTTAAAGGACAAAAGTATTAAAACTAACTATACCTACAATAATGTTAATGAATATGCAATGTAAAAAGATATATTGTGACATCAAAAACATAAAAGGGGGTAGTAAAATGATATAGTTTTTGTGTGTGATTAAAGTTAAGTTTTTTATCAGTATAAACTAGACTATTTTATCTATAAGATGTTTTATGGAAGCTTCCTGGTAACCACAAATTCTACAATAGACTGACAAAAGATAAAGAGGAGGGAATCAAAGCATACCACAAAGGAAGGCAGTAAGAGAGGGAGAAAGGATCAAAGGAATTACAAAGAGCAGAAAACAATTAAAAGATGGCATTATTAAGGACTACCTATCAATAATTACTCTAGATGTAAATGGATTAAATTCTCTAATCAAAATATATAGAATGCCTGGAAGGATAAAAAAAACCCCATGAGATCCAACTATATGCTGCCTATGAGAGACTTACTTCAGCTTTAAGGACACACATAGGGTTGAAGTGAAAAGATGGAAAAGATATTCCATCAGAATGGAAACCAAAAGAGAGCAGGAGTTGCTATACTTACACTGAACAAAACAGACTTTTAGCCAAACCTTTAACAAGAGACAGACAAGGTCATTTTATAATGCTCAACTTTCAACAGTGGATAGGTCATCCAGACAGAAAATTAATACAGAAACACGGGACTTTTGAACTATACTTTAGACCTAACAGAAGTATACAGAACATTCCATCCAATAGCAGCAGCATACACATCCTTCTCAAGTGTACACAGAACATTCTCCAGAAGAGATCATGTAATAAGTCACCAAAAAAAATCTTAGAAAATCTAAGAAGATTAAAATCATACCAAGTATCTTTTCCAACCACAATGGTGTGAAACTAGAAATTGAAAACAGGAGGAGAACTAGAAAATTCACAGATACGTAGAGATTAAACAGTACACTCCCAAACAACAAATGGGTCAAAGAAGAAATCAAAAGGGAAATAAAAAATATCTTGAAACAAATGAAAGTGGAAGCACAATATATTGAAACTTATAGGATGAAGTAAAAGCAATTCTAAGGGGAAAGTTTATAGCAGTAATGCCTACATTTAGAAAAAAGAAAGATCTCAAATAAACAACCTAACATTACACCTCAAGGAACTAGAAAAAGAACAAACGAAGCCCAAAATTAACAGAAGGAAGGAAATTACAAAGATCAGAGTAGAAACAAATCAAATAGAGACCAGAAAAACAATAGAAAAGATCAATGAAAATATGAGCTGATTTTTTGAAGCAATAAACAAAATTTACAAACCTTTAGCAAGACTAAGAAAAAAAGAGAGAAGGCTCAAATAAATGAAATCAGAAATGAAAAAGGAGACATTACAAGTACAGAAATCATAGGCTCTTAAGAGACTACTATGAACAATTATATGCCAGCAAATTGGATAACCAAGAAGAAATGGATAAATTCCTAGAAAAGTACAACCTACCAAGACTGGATCATGAAGAAAAAGATTTCCACAGAACAATAAAGAGTAAGGAGATTGAATTCTTCAATGAATGAATGAATAAAGAAGATGTGACTATATATATCCATTCATTTGATGACAGACACTAGGTTGTTTCCATATCTTTGCTGTTGTGAATAATGCTGCAATGAACATGGGAGTGTGAATATTTCTTTGAGATTGTGATTGCATTTCTTTGGATATATAACCAGAAGTGGGATTGCTGGTTCATATGATAATTCTATTTTTAATTAATTAATTGTGTGTGTGTGCATGTGTGTATACACATATGGGCATACGTCATTTTGTTACGCTTCATTTTGCTGCGCTTTGCAGATATTACATTTGTTACAAATTGAAGATTTGTGGCAACCCTCTGTGGAGCAACTCTATCAGCACCACTTTAACAAAAGCATTATTTTTAAATTTAGGTATGTACTTTTTTTATACATGATGCTATTGCATACTTAATAGACTACACTATACTGTAAGCATAACTTTTATATGCACTGAGAAAGTAAAAAAAATCGTTTAACTTCCTTTATTTCAATAGTCACTTCACTGCGGTGGTCTGGAACCGAACCCACTATATCTTTGAGGTATGCTTGTATACACACACATACAGACACACACAGACACACACACACATAATGGAATATTATTCAGCCATGAGAAAGAAGGAAATCCTGTCATTTGCAACAACATGGATGGACCTCGAGGGCATTATGCTAAGTTGAATAAGTCAGACAGAGAAAGACAAATACTGTTATATCACTGACATGTGGAATCTAAAAAATGCCGAACTCATAGAAACGTAGAGTAGAATGGTGGTTGACAGGGGCTAGGGGATGAGGAAATGCGGAGATGTTGGTCAAAGCGTACAAACTTTGAATTATAAGATGAATACGTTCTGGGGTCTAATGTATAGCACGGTGATTATAGCTGACAGTACTGTTATTATGTACCTGAAATTTGCTAAGAGAATAGATCTTAAATGTTCTTACCACAAAGAAGAAATGGTAATTACGTGAGGTGATGGAGATTTTAATTAACTCTACTATGGTAATCATTTTGCAATATATAAGTATATCAAATCATCACATTGTACACCTTAAACTTACATAATGCTCTATGTCAGTTATATCTCAATAAAGATAGAAAAAGACAAAACAAAAACAAATCACCACAATAAAGCATGACATGAGTGACATAAGCATGTACAACCTACTGAGTTATTACACAGAAGATGGAATTGTTAACTTTGTCAGAAATGTTGCCATTCATAGAAGGCAAGGTGTGGGTTTGAAGGATGAACTTTTGTTCAAAGAAAGACGAAACTGCATGTCACAGCAGTAATTTGATAGTGCGAGATGGTGGCTTTAGGAGATAAAATAGGGAATCTAATTAGGTTCTCCATGATGAAGGGCCTTCTACACCACACTATAGAGTTTGTGTTATATTCTGCAGGAAAATCGTATAATTTGATTTGTAGTTTAGAAAAATCACTCTGGTAACCACGTGTAGAATGGATTCCAAGGGGAGGAAATAGTTATTTCACAAATTCAGGTAGGATATGAAGAAGACTTAAACACAGAAAATGGCATCAGGGACAGAGAAAGAAGAATGACTTTTAAAGATATTTAAAAGGTAGAATCAATATTTAGTGGTTCATCGATTATGGGGCAAAAAAGGAGAAGTGTAGTCTAAAGTCCCCACTTTTTTGCTTGGGAAAATTGGTGATTAGTTGTTATCAAGTAACCTAAGGAGTGGATTTTGAAACAAAGAAATAATTCATAACTTTATTGATGGGGGTTTAAAGTGCAGTAGTGATTTACCAGACATGCAGATGCAAAGGAAATAGGAGAGAATACGTCGGCTTGAGGGGGATGCATGAATATTCATGCTAATATTGGTAGAAACTGGGGCGTGTTTATTGACAAAGGGGAGATGAGTCAATAGAAAAGCAAAAGCTGAATATACAAGGGAGGGGGTGAAATAAGAAAGGGAGAACGTTGCATACAGAGCCAAGCAGAGGGGATGAACCTGGACAAAATGTACCTCCTTCTCAGGAATGGCTGGAGATAGAGGCAGCATGAGTGAGAAGACAGGGAGGGGTGGAGGCGGGTCACTCTGTATGGAGGGAGTTGGATGCCTGGTGGCCTCAGTTTTGTAGGATGAGGTGTCATCTGGTGAGATGGAGCCTGGGTAATAGGGGTAAGGATTGAGGAGATTGTTAGCGTACAGGATAATCATTGAAGAAAATGGCTAAGAGGTTACTAAAAGCAAATGAAAGACGTTGCTATCACTAAAGGCTCAATATTACTACCAATCCTTATAGTTTTGCTGATTTTCCCAACAATGCTGTGTTGCACCGGGGTATTGCTACTAATAATAACTAACATTTCTGACTGTTTATTATGTACCAGGCACTGCTAAATCCTTAATCTTCACAACAAATTCATGAGCTAAGTATCGTTATTCTCATTTTCACACAGAGGAAACTGAGGCATTGAGAAGTCTAAAAGTGGAGAAGGCAGATCATCAGCGTAATTAGTTAAGCTTAGGTTCAAATTCCAGTATTAGGACAAGCAAAAAAAAGCAGAGGCTTAAACAAGATAAAAGTTTCTTTCTTTGTTTAAAATATCCCTAGGTAGTCAGTCTAGAACTAATATGACCCTCCGTGGTTTCAGGGACACAGACTCTTCTGTGTGATTGCTGTACCATTTCCAAACCTGCCTCATGATACAATATGGCTGCTGGTGCTCCATTCATACTTCAGACGTTGAGAAAAATGAGGAGAACAAGAAAGACATGGCTCTTCCCTTTCAGTTAATGCCCCGTCCAAGAAATTACACACACCACTTTTGCATACACTCTTAGAACTTGGTTGCATGGCTAGCTACATCCTGCTCCAAAGAAGGCTGTGATATATTTTTATTTAGAATAAATAAAATTTGGAATAAGAGAAGAGCAAATAGTGGGGAGGTCTCTTACCTTGTTTTACTACATTTGGACAATTTCAGATTAGTTTGGATGAAAAGAGAAAAGAACAAAGAATTGAGGGTGCTAACAAATAGTATGGTTAAGTGATGAATTACAACAAAGAAAGAAGTGAGGCCAAGAGGTGGCTGATGGATGGAAGGAAAAGGAGGGTGGAACAGCCTGAATGACTTAATGAAGTCAAAGAGGAGGTGTTGTCAGCATTACTGAGAGAACTTCATGAATAGTTCCTGAAGATGGAGATTGTGTAAAAATCTCACATGAGATTTGAAGATTTCAAAGTTGGAGTAGTCCCAGCAACAGTGGAAAAAATACTTTTGGTATTTTGCTGATATTAGGTGAAGAGACTTAGGGGCAAATGCTTTAATTCAATATGTATCACAGTAGTGTTAACAAGGGTTTAGAAAACTGTTTCTTATTACTGGGATGATGATCACACTGTTTCATTTTGTACAAAGACTTAGTCATAAAGTTCAAGTTTGCTTTACAAAGTCAAGTTCAAGATGACATTTGTCATGTTCAAAATTGCAAGTCTTTAAAATAAATAATGTTTTAGATAACTGAATCTTTTCATTCAGTGCAAACCATTCAGATGGAAAAGTTCCTAAAATTCCTTTCTTTAAATAATATACAGAACATATTTTATGATTGACACTCATTGTTAAATACAACTGTCAGTCCTTGTCCTGGAGTGAAATAAAAGACTCTCAGCTCTTTCTTCCTCTCTTTCATTGTAGGCGCTCCTCTATGATGCATTGAAGTTCTATGATTCTAGAGAAGTGGCTTCATCTTTGTCACGTTAGCAGTTTGGTTGCTCCCTGGTTCCCTACAATTAGAGATTGTAAGATGCTGACCCCAGGGCAAAAGGTTACTATAATTTTAAAAACTAAAACTTGTGAAAAGCTTTCCATTTGTTTTAACCTTGTCTTAGAACCAAATTATCTCATGCCACCACCAGTTTCTCGCTTCCAGACTAGAAGAGGTTTATACAAATGGAAGCCCTATTATGCTTTCAGAAAAAAAAAAATTGAAAATGAAGGCTCTTCTACCTAATAAGGAATGCTTTTTAAAGCAAGCCTTATTTTTAACTTAAAAATTTTTAATTCCTCTCTAAATATGTTTGAAACGACATGTGGAATTTCAATATAGTTGGCACAGTTCTATTTCATTATTCCTTTATACATGCTGAGAGATATTGAAGCTTGTGAATTTCTGTGCACTAATTTGTATTTCTGCAGATTTTCTGCTTCCTTCCTACTTTCACATCCAAAAGTGAGAGGGCCAGAAGAGGGAATTCCAGTCACTCCTGATGAGTGAGTTGAAAGAGTGCTGAAAATTTTGCAATTGTGTGGGAATTTGGCAATTTTTGGAAAAGTGCTCTCGTGACAGAGCATTCAGATAAATTGTGCCATTGTCAGGTCTGTAGTTAAATGTCAGAAAGAGGCAAATGAATGTATGTATTTCATTAGGTAAAGTTTCATATGGGTGCCAGAGGTGGTGATTCCTCTGGACGTTTGGTTGGTAGGTATAACTGGTGCCACGACAGACCCTCTACACCTCCCACCTCACCCCTTCCTCTGCCCCTCTGCTTATTCCAAAGATACAGCTAAAAATTAAACTAGTCATTTTAAAATCGTCTTGAGAGAATTCTGATTTCTGGCACTTCCTTCACATGTTAGGACTCCAGTGATTTTTATTCTGTAATTACCAACCAAGAGAATACCACAAGTGACACAGGGGACTGTCTCCAGAATGGCTGTGCCTGCAGAGGCTACAAAGCTTTCGAGGTAATGCAGGCAGCTTCACAGTTGTCTGATCACCAGTGGGCCCCAAGTGATGTGAAAGAGAAGCCTACGGCTGAAGATCCTTAGCTTTGAAGGCAGGTTCAAAAAAAGAGTCACATGCCTCCGTTTTCTGAAGCCTGAGTTAGATGAACAGATATTTGGCACTTTCAAGATTTCTTTGTGGGACTTAAAGTTTAACTTTCATTTGCGCCCAAGGCCTTGAGAATAAAGAGAACCACCTGCTGGAAAGGTGCAGCAGGATGGTTTTTATCTGAACTAGTTTCCCCTTTATATTTGAAACTAGAGGAGATTAGTAAAGCTGTCTAAATGATTTGCTGAACAATTATTTTAAAGGAAACTTTTATATTTTATTTTGATTTTTCTACTCTTGATTCTGATAATGAAAGTCATAAAAAATCCAGTAAGGGATGGGGAGGAATCAAGTTGGTCATAACCTATACGTGTATTGATTTGAAACTTTGAAGAACAGCCGTCTTTACACATACATTTTACATAATAATGTAGATTATTATGATGGGAAGACAATTTCTAAATATGGTAAGCTTGCGTTTTCTTAAAATACTAATACTCAAAGAATTAAATGAAGTTTCTGTATTTTTTCTTCTTTTTGCTTTTTTAATCTTAACTTGTATTTTTTTCTTTAACTAAATAACAATATATGTTAATTGCAAAAGGTTTTAATATTTAATAGATGGGTATAAACAAGAAGAGAAAATAGAAAAAGCATTCTTACCTCAATTCAGCTATTCAGTAGCTAAAAATGCTGCATAACTTAGCTAGACCTGGGTAGTAGGAGTGCAGAAGATGAGTTAAAATAAAAGGAAGATTGAAGAAATCCTTGCAGAGGTGTAGAGAGAACACAAATGCTAGATAGGGGGTAAATAGGTAATTCACATGATTTCAAGGAGGTTTCTTTATCTTAAGGCTTTGTTCCTTGCTAAAGTGTTTCATTAGTTCATTAATTAATCCATTAACTCATTAATTAGTTAGCATTTATTGAATATTTATTACTGACCAGGAACTGTGTTTGACACTGAGGGTTCATTGATAAACAAAACAAAGAATTTAGAGATAGTAGAGAGACACAGCCAAGTTAGCATCCAACAACAAATCACTACTGAATGCCTGCTATGTTCCAGGCACATTTCTAGGTACTGAGGATGTGATTATGAGCAAAGCAGACAAAAATCTCTGCCTTCATGGGGATGACAGGTAATGGACATAATACAACAAGGAATAGCAAATGGGAACATGTCTGTAAGGAAGAGCAAGGAGGTCCATGGGGCTGGAGAAGAGTGTAGCGGGGAGTGAATAGCAGGAATGAGGTCAGAGAAAAATTGGGAGCCAGATCATGTAGGCCTTGTAGGACATTGTGAGGACTTTGTCTTTTACTCTGAATGAGATGAGAAGCCTTGATGGGGTTTGGGGCATAGAGAACTGACTTAGGTTTTAAAAGGATCATTCTGGCTTTAGTATGGAGAAAACACAGGTTTTGGTCAAGGAATGGAAACTGGAAGGCCAGTTGGGAGGCTATGGAGAGACAAGAGATCGTGGTGGATTAAATCAAGGCGGTAGCAGTGGAGGTGGTAAAAAGTGGTCAAAACCTCGATTTAGGGTATTTTAAAGATTCAGTTAACAAGATTTGTTGACCCAAATGAATATGGGGTATTCAAAAAAGAGAGCGGTCACAAGATAACTTGAGGGATTTGCGCCGGAGTAACTGGGAAGAGAGCCTTTTTCATTTACTGAGATTTGGAGACAAGAAAAGCAGGTTTGAGGGTGAAGAATAGATCAGTTTTGAACATAAGTTTGCAATTCTGATTATATATCCAAGTAGAAATATTGAACAGAAGTGCGGATGGAAATATAAATGTGAGAGTCATCGGCAAGAAAATGAGCGTAGACAAAAATGGAAAGAGAGAGAAGGAATGTGAATATGGATACAAGGACTAAACCCTGAAGCACAAATAAGTGCAATAAATTGTTAAGCAGTGAAAATATACCCCGACTACAAGTCCTCAAGGACCAGCTAACTTAGGAAAAAGGTTTTAGATTTTATTGCAAATTATGAGGAACTCTTGGAACATTTTGAAGAAGGGAGTTACATAACCATAAGACCTAAAATGGAAAAGTTGAGATGAAAAACTTAGCAGAAACCTCATAAAGTTTCTACACATATTACTCATATCCTTTATATTGTGATTTAAATCCAATATCTGTATATCTACCATCAGTGAGTGGAAAAACACCAGTGATCTCAATGTAAGTTGAAAAGAAGTTATTTTTCATTCTATTCATTACATAAACCAGAGTCTTTAATTTCTTTTCTCAAATACCAATTTCTTTGAGCTGAATCTATATAGAATTTTTAATCTCTTGTTTTTAAAGGGAATTTTGTAAAACTCTTAAGTTCCATATATATTTTGGATACATTATGACCTTCATAGCCTGCTAAATATTTGCCTGGGACAAAGTATGTATTTTTGTTGTTGTTGTTTTATATATTTTAAAGGGACCTCCCAGACATCATATTCCTAATCACAGCTTTATTCATTATCAAAAAAGAAACAGGTAGTCACTTCATGAGGGAAGGAGGTACTGGTTATGGGATTCTATAAGAGCCCAGGTGTCTGATAGGAACCTCCTCAGCCTTTAGAAAGAACTAAATGATGTCAAGAATTAAAGAAATGTGGACTTCCATCTTCAGAACTTCTACTAACAGCCTGACCTGAAAATGATTCCAATGTATTTACACAATGGTTAAAATTATTCTCTGGTGCTAATTGACTAAATTATACTTATTTTGCCCCAAGATATTAGGTTTGACTTAAACTGGAAATTCATTTGTGTAATATTATGTTCAATCCTACTCCTAAAATATTCCACATGCAAAATCTGATTTTTTTTTTTAATTTCCAAATTTTCCAAATTGAATTTTCCAAGTTCAACAAACTTGGCACATAGTAGATGTTGTATAAAAAGTTTACAAAGTACAGTAGTGTATATCTGCTGTCCCCAGCCATTAAAAAAAAATTGGAAGTATTTATTTTTTCAAGTAAAAAAGAAAAAAAGGAGGGAAGAAAAAAACACTGAAAATCCTTTAGAGCCACTTAAGCTATTAATGAGTCTTGTCTGTTTCCCTGACATTTATTTGACAGGATTGAGTTATTTGCATACAGAATTAATGCCTTGTATTATTAAAGCTCAATTCTTCATTACTTCACTAATTCTTTGTACCCAATGACTTTTCCTTCTAGTTGCTGTATTATCATTTTTTCCTGGCTTTTCCCCCAAAATAGATTTAGTTGGATCAATATTATAGATTTCATGAAAAGGAATGTATAACAGTATTAAGAGGCATTATATAATGGATTCGTGCATAAAATATATGTATATATATGAGTGTGAGACAAAAGTATCCTGGGGCCAGGGATAGGCTGAATTGAAGAAGTTGATTATAATGTTAAATTTTCTTTTCAAGGTGTTGATACTTTCAAGAAAGCTTTTAAATATTTATAATAAGGTTATATCATTAAGTGCATGCTTCTTGGAGTGATGACATACATGGTTTAGGAGCAAGCCCATAGACAGTAATAAATAACACATGTAACATTCATATTTTACAAAGCACTTTACAGACATGTTAAATATATTATCTTTGTTATTGATCCATAAATATTGTTTATCTGTGATTTTGTACTTCAGAAACCAAAGTTGAGAAACACAAATAGAGATTACCCCTCTCAAATCCCTTTAGGAAAAAGGTAGACTATAAATAAATTTAGTAAATTAAAGCTACTTATGACATGTGAAGTCATTTTCTTAGCAACAGAAATGGCCTTTAAGCATCCTTACTTGGATTTAATGGGAAATGATCACTTGCTCTTTTTAAACACCACCTCCCTCAGTTCAAAAGCTTGAGAGTTACCATATAATATTTGACTTAGTATTTTATATCTAGCAATCAGATAGGGAAAATGTTGCAGTGGATTAAAAATACCTGCTTTGACAAGCATATCAAAAAGATCATGTCATTCCAAAGCAAGTACTGGAACTAGTACTGATAGGGCATGTTAAGAACTTTCAGTTCTCCAATTTACTACTTGTAAACACAAGTGTAAGTAATAATCTTTATCTTATTTGTATCCCTTTTCCTAATATGTTTTTTATAATTTCTATTTCCATCTTTTCTGTTACGTTGTAAAATGGATTTTTGGTTTTACTTACTATATTTTTTATGCTATGTATGTACCAGAAGAAAGAAAAGGAAAGGATATTTTCACATCTATTCAAGGTAAAAATCTAAGATATCCCTGTGAAATTTTCCTTAATTAATTTGTAACTTTTTCATGACTATTTGTAACTTTTTCATGACTAATTGGTGCTTTAAATAACATTTTGTTTAAATGTTTATTTGAAAAGCAAAATTTTTTTGAAGAAAAAGTTTAAACAAGAGCTTATCTAGTTTTCATAAAGTTAACTTTAAGATCTATGGTGTAATTAATAGAGGAAAATAGAGAATAACAATAATAACATACTTTTTAGCAAACTACATTTCTGTGGAAAGTGTTTATAATATTTATTAACATACAGAATTAGTCTTAACCTGCTAGAAAGAAGAGAAAATGCAACACCTTTCCAAGATGCAAATTGACAATTAACAAAACAATAGAATTCTAGGCCTTCCTTTGCCGGAGGTGCAAATTGATAAATCAGGCTCTGCTGAAAAGCTGGTTGTTTCTATTTAAAAGTTATCTTGAGATGAAGGCTCCCCAAGGAAGAAGAAAATAAGAAAATGACCATTTTTGTTAAGTAGAACATCTAATCTACGGTGATATCATCATTCTACTGCTCTCTACAGTTTATATTCGAAAAATCACAGCCAAAAGGGAGGGGTATGTGTGAATTTGGTTTCTCTGTATTTATCAGCACTGCTTCTCACACTGATTGGTGATTCTGTTCGCTGTTCTGACCTTTACTTTTAAGGTATTAAATGGTATGGGACCTGGATACCTGAAGAATCTAAATACTTAACTATGTCTCTGTAGGGCTATATTATGCTGTGTGTGTTTGTGAGTTTTCTATGGCAGTGTCTCTATACACTCAACAATCAATTTCTCTGATCTTCTATTCCATTTGATTTTATCTGCTTCTTTATAGTGTTGACCTGATCATCGACTTATGTTTACTTTGCCTTTGGAAGCCTCTTGCTGTATTAAAAAGTTGTGTGTATGTGTTTTGTTGTTGTTGTTGTTGTTATTTCAGTAGGTATCCTACAGTCAATCGTCATTTGTTGAGTGCCTCTGAGTGCCAGGTACTGCGCTAGATGTTATAAGTAGAAAGATGATGGAGAAATAGTCTAGCATGTTCTAAGCTCAAAAGAGAGTGAGGTATGAAGTAAGAACTTCTCCCTCCCTCTCTTCCTTCCTTCCCTCAGCAAGCATTTATTGAGCATCTAGCTAGACAATGGTAACCAAGAAAGACACTGCTGCCCCTGCCAGATCCCATTTCTTCCACTTGGTCCATTTATTACTCAGCATTTATTGAGACAGGTTCTGTGTATACAAGCATAAAAATGTATGCAAATATATACATGAAAAAAAGCATGATCTGTGTCCTTAATGAGCTTGGTATATTGGCTAAATCCCTGAATCTTTCTAAGCTTCAGTTTCTTCACTAGTAAATAGGAAAAATAATACCTCTGTCAGAGGACCCTGGTGGGGATGATGGTAGAGATGATGTGTGTGAAAGTTGTTACACACTTTGTACTTACACAGTTTGTGCTTAAGAAGTTAATTGAACTCTCCTGTTCCAGGAAAGTTGTATACAGTGAATACTGCAATTTTAGAAAAGAGGGCAGAGTCGAGGAAGAAGTTAGTTATATCATACAATAGAGATTTTATTTATTAACATTCATGGTTTTGACTGTTCTCATTAGACTCTGGAGCTCTGTGATGTAGTATGGTGTAATTTTCCTAGGCAAACACCTGAAATGTGCTTTGGGAGTCTCAGAGACTGGAACTAGTGGGGACGTGGTGTAGCACAGTCATCACGAATCTGGGCTTTGGTGTCAGGAAAACCTGGTTTGAGTTCTTCATCACACATTTGGATAGTCTTTTCAAACTACAGCTTCTTCATCTGAAATGGGGGTGATAAAGCCTGTCTCAAAAAATTGTGAGGATTGCTGTAACATAAACAGATGACATAAATAACATCATTAATTTATAAAGTCTTTGGTACATGGTCAGCCCTCAGTCAATGGAATCTACCATTAGTATTACCGAATTCATTACCAGCTAGAGAGGAATCCTAACTGACTAGCCAGCATTTGCAATCAACAGGCAAGGCTTTAGGATTCTGCCCTTGCTTTTCTCAAGCATGACCATCAAGTGAGAAAATCAAACTTTAGTGAAAGCGGGAAAGGCTGCTAACTTGTGGTGTGGAATTAAACTCAGGCAGTACCAGATTCTCAGTAGAATTGTGATTCATGAACAACAAGCTCTTGTGTAAATCTCTATTTGCAAATGTGGAAATTGTAGAACTTAGGATGTCATCCCACAGACTTAAAGGTTTACTATACATTTGTGAAATGAAGCTGGGAGCAAAGAAGAAATAAAATTCAGGTTGGTGACTGGAGGAGAGGTAATGAAAAAGTTGCTGCTTAGCTCTTTGTTATTTATATATTTGTTTGTTCATTCATTCATTGTAGTTACTGTGAATTTGCAGAAAATCACACATGCTTATATGAATATGTAAATACACTATCATACTTCAAAATTACTTTGAAAAACTTGTTTTGAGTATTATCTTCTCATGGACAAATATGTGGCTATATTTATGTTTGTCTTTGAAGACAAACATCATTTTGTTTCCTTTGTAAATATACGTAGCAGTTACTTGGTGAATGGAACATAAGTTTCAATAAATATTGATTGACTTCTAAAACTTTTTCACATACAACCCTGCAGGATGCTTCCCTGTGGTGTTTATACCTGTAAGAGGAGTTTTTGCCAACCAAGAGCTTCTGAGCGTGGCAATTCCCCTCAGAGTGGTCTTACCACAGCTGAATCCATGTGGAAGCTGAGCCACCAGTTTGACCATTGCTGTCATCCTTAATCAGTCCTGAAATCTTTGGGAGGTGAGCATTGGTCTTTGGCAGAAGATGGAGGACAGAATATAATTTGGTGGAGGTCACCGATCCAGCTGTGTTCTCTTTTTTCTCTGAGTTCTTGTCTTGCCCTGAGTCTAGGAATGGGGTTGAGAATTGGGCACCTTTCTGACATTTTTTCACATCAAAGGGTAAGAGTGAAAGGTAGTTACCATCCCCAGCCCACCTTCCCACCAGGGATCCGTCTCCCAAAGGATTTTTCCCTCTTTCCCTTCCTTCCCTGGGTTTCAGCTGTCCTAACTGTGAGGGGGAAATACTCTACTCTCTGAACGCCCTGAAGTTCCTAGTGATTGCCCCTCCAAGCATTCTTTGGCTTTCTCCCTGTGGGTTGTGGCTTCTCTTCATGGGTGCCATCTCGGTACAACAAACGTTCCTCTTCTCCTCAAGCAGAGCCAGAAGAGTGATTGCATTTCCTAAGTGCTCTAGGGCATCTAAGAAATTTTCCTTCTGTGAGGCAGCCAGGGCTCTGCTCTCCTTGTGGGGTATGATCTAGTTCTCCAAATGACAGTTTTTTGCATGATCCTAGGCTGCTACTTCGGTGGAAAAATCATAGGTGAAGGGGTGTTGCCCCTTCCTCCTTTTGGGGTCACTTTGCTACTGGCGTTCAAAAGCACTACGACAAGCTTTGAACTACTGTGCCAAGGCTCTTCTTATCTCCAGGATCAGAGCTGGTGGTGCGAGCATCACCCAGTCTGTGCTTGGTTCCCCTGGCTCCTCAGAAATGAGCGGCAAATGCCAACTTTCCCCACCCTCCCCAGCTCTTGCCAGCCCTGAATTCCAGCTTCAGGAGAATTTTTTCTGGGTGTGGGACTCAGTCCGACAGTGCCTTAGGCAGAGCATGGTACACCGTTCACACCTGCCAAAACCTGTTCTAAACAGGTCAGATCTACAGTTTCTGATTCTAAACTTCCCTGGGCAGAACCCATCCCTTTCCAGGAAGTGTTCTGATTTTTTTCTTTTTTTCTGGTCTTGTTTTGTTTTTTTAAGAAATTTGGAGTCTGAGGTGGAGATCTGAAAAACATCTTTCCTCACCTCTCCCTCTCATAAGTATTCACCTAGGAATCGCAGGAAGATATATCTCTTCAGCCACATTTAACCAGGCTGACTCACCCTCCTTCCCATCTACCAGTCACTCTTTATCTGCTTATGGAATTTAAAGCAGAACTCATTTTCATCACAAGCCACTGATATTTCAGAAATATGTGTCCCCCCCCATCTCTGTATACCAGATGTCCAACACAATCACAATCACTGTCACAAAGCATATTGGGTTCAGTTCTAAGGATTGACATCTCTTTTTGTCACAGTTATGCTTGTTCAAGGACTTCCAGCAATCCCTGAAAAGGTCCCCATGCACACTGTGGATAAACGTGAGAACACAATCTCATGTGTTTGAGCAATATAATTTCCTTTATTTTCTACTATTTAAGATAATTATTGACATCATTATCTTAAATTAACATAATTAGTCATAATAACATAATTATTGACTCTCAGGCCACCATTCTGTCAGACTGGTAGAAAATCTAACATCTGTCATTCATGGGTCTTCCGGACTCATCCCTTTGATATGATTGTCAAAAGTCTTCCAGCATCTTCTTCAGGATCAAGGCGTCAGTTGGGGTGGAAGATACTTCCAGGTAATTCAATCATCTTTACATTGCGGTAGCAAGACTTTCTGAAGACCTGACATAAGCCAGGGATATTGGGAATGGAAGGTAGGAGGTAAATCGGTAATGATGGTGGCGGGACTGATTGAAAGGTGGGTGTGAGGGAGGCTGAGGGTCTTGGGGCACTGAATCAGTCATGGCGCTGAGAGCGATGAGAAGGAATATGAGAGGAAAGCAGGTTGGAGAGGAGGGATCATAAGTAAATTGGGAGGCATTTGAGTGGACATATTGGAAATGTGGGTCAGGAGAGAGATTTGAGCTGGAAATAGAGAGCAAGTAGAAAGCATGGCAAAGGAAAGAAGTCTGCAAAACCCCAGTGCTGGGGCATGTCCTCTCCCTTCTGTCCTGGCAGCTATGACCCTCCTTCAGACCAAGTGACTGCCAAACTACTCACCCTTTCTCTGGTAGTCTAGCCCTGAGTTCGTCTGTGGCCGCCAAATGTCTATTTCTAAATCACAGCTCTGCAGGTGTTCTCCCTTTACTCAAAAATCTGTGGCTCCTCTTTGTTTGTTTAGTTTAGTTCAGTCTCTTTGGCTTAGAATTCATGTTCCTCTCTGTTCTAACCCAATCTTCCACTGCAGCTTCATTTTCCCCTCTTCCTCTACCAGATATATCCTTAGCCTAAAACCAAGACCATTTTCAGTTTCTTCAACAAGACCTTATACTTCCCTACCTCCGTGCTTTTCTTCTTTGTTCATGCTGTTCCTTTCACTGGAATTTTCTTTACTCAAAAATCTACCTGTCCACACCTTTTTCCTTTATTCTTTCCTATATGATATACTATTTTTCTCTTTTGAATTCCTGCACTTAATCCTGTCTTTTTAAACACATGTATTCTGATATATTTTTGTCTGGTATATGCCAAAAATTCATAGATTCTCTGCATGTTAGGATTGGAAAGAACTTTAGAATTCCATTAGTTCAATAGTCTCAACATTCTGCTTTAGTGGAACATACAATTGATGATCGCTTACTTTTCCCAATTTTCAAAAACTGAGTTAATACATAGAACTTACTGAATTTTAAGTTTACCTATTGGGATAGGCGGCCTTTAAGATGTCTCCCGCCAGGATCCTCACTTCCTGACATTCATACCGTTGTGTAACCCTCTCTCCATGAGTGTGGGCTGGACTTACTGACTTGCTTAAAACAATTATCACAAATAGAATACAGCAGAAGGGATGAGATATTCCTCATTTACTTACATAGGATGTTACTGAGCAGTGCTGAAAGCACAACCATTTAATATTACACAAATAATAAGAGAAATTGTTCAAGCTCTCTTAAACTATAGGAATTATATCTGGAATACCTATATTAAGGAACGCTAACTTTAACATGACCTGTTTTTTTCAGATACTGTAGTATATAATGGATTCCCTAATACCAGTGATTAAGAAGACTTTTACTCATATCAGGGGCAGAGTATGTTTTGGTTGATATTCTTCAGTGGGCAAATAGATATGTGCTTTTTGACCTTCTGTTAGCATCACATCTAACTTCTTACTTTCCCCCTCTACTCTATACTATTAATATAACATACTATAGTATTATTATTAACTCTGGAGTAAGACAAATCAGTAATTTCAAGGAATATCTGAATTATGCTGGATGTGTATAGATTTCACATATTTTTGGTGATATTTTAAAAAAGTGTATGTGGCTACAAAATTTGTCTGGGAATTATATTTTATATCCTTCCTTCTCTTTAGTATATATGTTCGTTGTGCTCCATGTTTTTTTTGTGGCTTTTCTCTAATAACAGTAGGTATAAAAATGGCCTCTTTTGTGAGCCTTGTCTTATGTTATGCATGCTCTTTCCTTTGGTCCTTCTAGTTCGTAACGAATCTTGGTGTACTTTTAGATTTGGTGCAGTTTTTGAGCGTGTGTTGTTTTTAGAAATTTAGTTTTTTGTTGTTGTTACTGTTGTTGTTTTTCCCCCATGACTAACGTGAAGTCAGAAATTTCATTTTCTCCACGCCAAATGCTGTTGTCATCAGCTGTCCCTATATAATGGCTTTTGATATGTCCCACTGTGACACATTGGACCCTGTCCCTAGATAATCACTCACTTTAGGAGACCAATTCTGGACAACAATGATTATATTCTCTGTTCACTTTCGGTGTTAAAATCCTTGGCAGTTCTTTTTACTCTACCATTTTCTGTGGGCTGTAACTTGAACACCCAGACACATTAAAACTCTCAGTAGAGTTGGCAGTGCCTCTTTTCTGATTACCCTGAGGGAATTCTCTTAACTGCACCAATTGCCTGGGACCTTGTAATACTTAGAAAAAATTTTAAAGTTCCATATGACTTATCTTTATACTGTTTTAGAACCTGCTTTTCCCATGTTTTGTAAGAAAAGAAGCAACACCTTGAAGTTCTTTGAAAACATTTTCCAGGTTCTAACTTACAAAGTGCTTTTAGTACAAATTATGGTGAAAAATACTTGTATAAGACTATTCTCTATGGGCCTTTGCAGATATATTCAGCAGTCCAGGAAATCAAGATACTCATATATAATTAAAAAATGAGACTAAATTCACACAAGCATACACGTATTGTTATTTTGTTATATCTTCTTTTAATCGAACGAACTCTATAGAGGCACGTAGGTAGGAGTGTGTGTGTGTGAGAGAGAGAGAGAGAGAGAGAAAGACAGAGAGAGAGAGGTGTGAGAGAGAATGGGAATGCATACATACGATATAGAAATACCTTAGGGGATATTTTAGGACATGTCTGAATCCTCTTGCATCTGGCTGGAATCATGTCAAAAAGATGAGAACTTTCTGCCAGTTGGATTTTAATATTTTATTTCTGAGCTAGAATAACAAAGAGAAACTTAACAGAGGAAAAATTTTATTATGCTAAACTTACTGAGATTTTATGAAGACCTTATGAATGTATATTTAAGTATGTGAATATGACTAACTTAATGTATATAATTTGTAGCAAAAACTACTCTTGCTTCGTGTTGTACCCAAACTGATCCAGTTGATATATATTGCCCAAAGAACAGCACTGAGGAAAAACATTTTCAATGTGTTAAAATCAGCTTTGATCACAATCATTTTATCCCTGATATCTGTAGGCTTATCGACTTCCTGTAGCCAGAGACAGGAGAATGCTTCTTTCTCCATCCTCCACCCAGGACTGCACAAGCGTATATTTGCTCACTCACACTTGTTTAAAAAACAACAGAAAAAGGATAACTTCAGAAGTAAATATGTTTTGGTCAGAACCATACATTGTTAGAAAGTGTAGTAAGGGACTGAAGAATTTGGAATATTTTTTTGCTTTGATTTATAACAATATTTTATTAACTAGCTAGTCAGTTCTAGCAGTGATGGAAACGTTCTATGATGTTACATTTTGGTCCCTGCTCTTTTATTTAATTGTGGAGATGTGGAATGTGCATAATTCATGGTTAGCAGAATATATCATAAGATATATTCATCATTATCATAAGATATGTTCACAGTTATTATAAGATAGATCCACTGAGATTGATGCTTTCTGACAATAATCCAGACACTTAGGGCATTTTGGGCAACTTTTTAAGATGCCCATTTAAGAATGCCAGCTGTCATGGCATTTCAGTACAAAATGGACTAGGTCTCAGAGAATTAAATTGCCTCTTGAAGTGGAATACTTTTTTCAATAACTAATATTGGCATTAGAGTGTCAGGATCAGCAATGACTCCATGCGTTCATTTGGGGGCAAATTAGGAAGCAGAGCTTGCAGGTTTCTTGTGTCTGGGTTTTCTGCATGGTGGAAGGTGACGGCAGCTGCTACCTCATGGCAGGAAGCACTGAGGCAACCTCAGGGTGGCGCTA
Source organism: Eubalaena glacialis (assembly GCF_028564815.1). NCBI lineage: Eukaryota > Metazoa > Chordata > Mammalia > Artiodactyla > Balaenidae > Eubalaena > Eubalaena glacialis. The sequence goes on along the minus strand of NW_026871768.1, from coordinate 16,123 downwards.
AGAGTCCGGAGACCCTGGGGTTTTGCTACTCGTGGCATTTGTAGCGGCAGTGCTGGAGGAGGAACATTTTCTATATAAAACTATGCCAAGATCATTTGAAAGATGGAGGTCAGCATGCTAGATAAACACAGATAAAATTTAAGTTAATGTACACATATATAAAATATACACAGAGACAAGAAGGTATAGAAAGAAATTTTTAAATGAGTGCCTGATTCCCCCCAGCATTAAAATCCTAACTCTGGGTTCTCACAACTTGTGGTGACATGTAGACTCTCAGTTACCCAGGAATTTGGGACTATATGAATAGGCAGTATACTGTTTTTAAGACACAAAATATGAACGTTGAAAGTTTTGGAAGAACTCTTACTGGATGGCTTCCTGGAAGAAAGAAGTTGTAAGGAGAGATTAACAGAAGGAATAAAAAGTCTCTCAGTTCACAGACTGAAATCCATTATGCTATGGGATCTTTACCACGATTTCAGTGGTCTGCTTTACTGTTCAGTGGATACGTTGCTTAGTGAAAATTGGTCTTGTTGCAGGGATAATGTCCTATTTGAGTCCAGAATAGCTCACACATCTCTCTTGTGTTTAGTAATAAATTGCCACTAACCATCAGGTAAAAGTTCATTTTACAGGATTCCAGATGGTACATTTAACACCATTTTTAAGCCTTCCTGTAACTAGCTAACATGTATAGTTAATGCAGATATATCTGAATTCCAGTATACTTTAATTCTTATATGTAGGGTCTCCCCTACATCTTTCCTTAGGTTTTTCTCTTTTTGGCATGTTTTTCTATTTTTCTGAACCCAGAAGTTACCACTCGCAGGATTTCAGTCTCAGAATTTTGTCAACCTTTAGATACAGCGTTGTGGCTTTTGAAAAAATTATTTTAAAATAAGTTTTATATTGTTGACAACAGCATTGTTTTGCTTGGTTCTCTAAATTCCAACATTGTTTCTTTCTCATCGAAGTGCTTAAGGAAAAGTTTGTACTAACCTTTGTTCCTTTAGGAAAGTGCCTCTAGAATTTTATTTACCTTTGAGTTTGTCTTGGGAAAATGAAGGGTTGTTATGCCCTCTTTAGTCTTAGCAAATTAAATACTGCATGGAAGGTAGAATAAGGGGTCATAAAATCAAGGGAGGCAAAGATGATAAGCATCAAATCAGAGGAGATAAATTTTTGCTGCTAAAAATAAACCTTTGTTTGAAGCAGAACTTTGGAAGCACTTAGTTGACATAGTAGGAAACAATGACATTCACTAGGGATAAATTTGTTTTCTTTTTCTGAAATTAATTTATTAAATGAAATCGTGTCCATGAGTCAGTTGGAAAGGCATATTGGGAAAATCAAAAGTGCTACCACATAAACTGTCTAGGATTTGTTTATTTTGACTTTATATAGCCTCTTTTCTCCAGAGATTTGAAGATGCTGTGCAGAAAATTTTAAATCTTTTAAGCAATAGACAATAAATCGTAAAACGTGAACCCCTGCCTGGATAGGTTATAATCTCTAAGGCTTTTTAATGTACCCAGATATAAGCACTTCCAGTTAAAAAGGAAAAATACTTAAAATATGAGATTCTCACCTGGCCGGATACCAAGAATGAGAGATACTTTGTGTAAACCTTCATTTAGGTCTGTTTTTTTCTACTTATTCTGACATTTGAAATTAGGGATTTAACCTCAAATATGAAGCATGTTGTAAATTACTAACTACTCTTTCATATTCTGGAGGAATTGAGAGTCAAAGGTACTCAGGCCATGATTGAAATGTGATTTTTTTTCCAGGACTAGTGGTAGGAAAATATTGGAGCTAGCTCAAGAGGGTAAAGATTTACCAGAAACACAGAAGCTAACAATGTACTTCTGTGTGGGGTAGTAAAAAGTGAGTGAGTCAAAGCACTTCCCTCACAGTATTTTTCTGAGATTTAAATGAAAAAAAAAAAAACCATGTTAAATACTGGAAATAATGTTTTACACATAGCAACTGCTCTACTAGTACTATTAATACTACTGCTACTAGTACAACTAAGGAATGTTTTCATATAACATTTCTATGTAGCTGATTTTTACTTTATTACTCACCTCCATTGAATAAAATACTTGACGCTATTTTTTAAATATTAAGAATCCATATACATTTTCATAGACTTGAAATTGGAAAGGAACTTCGAGAATGTTTTGTAAGATCTTTTAAAATCCAGTTTCTTTTAACTTAAAATTGCCACTATTGAAGACACTGTCATTTTGAAAACAGGAGGGATGCTTATGGCGGGGTGGTGGTGAACGACTTTTCACTGAGAGTTAACATGCATATATATTCAAAGCTGTCATCCAAAATCCATGTGGAAGTGAGAATTTGAAGAAAGAGGAGTAGAAAAGGGAAAAGATAGTGGAAGCTGGCTGAGGAGTACCTCTGTGGTAGTGTCAGGAGAAGCACCATTACCCCCTTGGAGCATGCAGTGCTGGTTCTGAGCCAGCAGCTGGTACGCTATGCCCTTGTGCAATTCTTTTCCTTAGGAAAGTGTTCTGAGCGGTCACGCACAGTTCCAGACCCACAGACGCTGTGTTTCCACAGTGCCGTAGTTCCTGAAGTTCTTGCCCTTACCTGAAGCACCGGGAATGCAGTGAGAATACAAAAGACAGTCTTAAAAGGAATCATATCTTCTTGGCTTATTGAGTCATTTGCCTGCTATGAAGGATCTGTTCATTATTTTAAGCAATATTATAGCTTTAGCAATGTTTAAGGGAGAGCGTGGAAATTTTACCTATTTTGGTTAATTGATTTAGCCTGTGTAGGAGTTAAGGCAATCCCATTTCCAGATACCCTTGCTGTATTCTTGGGCTGCTTTTTAGCTCGTGATATGTGGAGAACAGCTTGTTTTATTGGAAAGAAAGAAAACAGCCTTTTGAGAATGGGAAAGCTGCAGAAGATGAAGCTCAGCCCCTGATTATTTTGAACAGAAAGACCCAGTGATTTAAAAACCATAAGTGCTGTCCTCTGAAATATACATCATGTTAGATAAGCCTCCTTGGTAATAAGCATCAGTCACTGTTTAAGATTTTGACCGAATTATAGGTTAGATCCACAGTTTCAATTACAAGGAAGAAACTTAAGCAGATGAATAAGAAAGATTCTAAACTATATTTTAGTCTCCTCTAAGTAAAAACTGTGAACTACTTTGCGAAACTACCTTTATGACTGTGACCATTAAAATATTAAAAAATGATTAATGAATTGTCTGGAAGTTGGGGTGATGAGTTGATTAGGGATCAACAGCAGTTGGTGTATATGTGTTCGTCTGTGTGTCTGTCTGTGTAGGCCCAGGTGGGGTTGTATGGGTGTCCCAGGTGGCAAAAATGATACTATCTAGGAAATAAAAAGGTTTAGCCTTTTTTGAACTATTCCTTCTGAAGATCACAGTATTTGATGAGTACAGATTTGCCTTCTAGAACTGTGAAGTAATAACACCTTTGTTAGGTGAAGAGATCTAGAGAACAAGGTTGCATAGGAGAGTGATTTCATGTTGCTTTTACTGCCCTGTCGTTTCATGTGGTTGCTCAATCAGAAAGTTGGATCATCAGGAATCACAGAGAATGCCGCAACTGTTGCTTCTTAAATCTTCAAAAGATATTTTCCTCACTTATTCATGAGTTGTGACTGAATAAGTATTTAAATATCCAGGTCATGCTTATACCTGACAACTATGTCAAAGGTGAAGGGAGAAACTAGCATGAAAAGCACCTGTCCAGGGCCTGATTGTTGTAGAGCATGGCTGGGTCTGTTCAGAATTCTCATGTCCTGACCAAGGAAGCACACAAAGCTTTGGAGACAGTGCTGGAGAAGGGGCATTGTGACTGAAGTGTAATATAGTCTTAAATGTTTGTGACTTCCCTAATTTATCAGTGAGGAGATCTCACAATCATGTGGTAACAGAGTTAACTTTTCCCATTAAGTTATTTTGCAGCGTTGCTACTGAAAAATTCATGAAAAAAGATGAAGCAGGTAAATGTTGATGATTATTTCTTAAAGAAATAAAATCAGCTTATAAAGAGCTATTTCTGCTCTTCAGAAGTTACGTGTCTTGTCATGGAGTCTTGGATAAACTTTTGTCCAGTGTTCTAGTGAAGGATATTATGAAGTTTTTCCAGCATCATTTTAGGATGTGTTGTTTCTCAGATTTAATTTTCCTTTATTTTCACGAGTGGCTCAGATTTCAAAGATGAGACATATTCCAAAGTAATACACTATAAAAGGAAGTTTATATCTAATGTTCATTAACAAAATCAGTCTGCTTGGTACCACACACAGGTCCTGATTCATAGTCTAAAGGCTGCATATTAGATGCACTAAATGAAAAGTACTATGTAAAAAACAGTTTCACAGAGCAAAATACCCTTTAGTAGACACAAATGTTGCAGAGAAAGTTTAGTGTTCACACACTTTCTCTTTGAATTTCTTCAGGCTAGATACACCACGCATGCAGCTTTATTTTATTTTATTGTCTTAAAAACATTAAGTATAATTGACCTACAACAGTATGTTAGTTCCAGGTACACAACATACTTGTTTGATATTTCTATACATTACAAAATCATCACCATAATACCATCTTTCACCATATAAAGATATTACAATGTTATTGACTATATTCCCCACACATGCAGTTTAAAATTTTAGGATTTGTGTTTGGAGGTGCCTGAGATAGCCAGTATGTGCATCATTTCTCTACTTAATTTTCTGAATAGATGAGTGTGCTTAAACAAGAGGGAATTGGAGGAAAAGTGTTAGTTTGTTGTAGAGAATACTAAGGTCTAAGGTCCTCCAGCAACAATGAGTAGTACCGAAAAATATTGCTGCCAGTAGAAGAAACTAAATAGAAATGTGTGTGTGTCATATATGTGGATATACATGTAATTACTTTTAATTATAAGTTCACACATACATATATATAATTAAATATATCTGTATTATATTTTATTTTTAATTTTATCCTATATCTGTGCTATAGATTTATCATTACTAAATGTAAAATCCTGCAAACTAGGGAAAGTTTGCCTGTTTCCAATTCTATTGATATATTATGTCAGTGGAATTCCATATTTTACCTTTCGTGGATGTGAAGACCTGACATATTCACGGGAAGGGGAAAGAGCCCAGAAAATGGAGCAATAGGCCAATGGCATGACGAGCAGCAATGCATCCTCCAGTTTCTGAAGATCAGATTTCCCTACTTGACTGCTGCCAGCTTCACCCTCTGTCAGGTCAGAGCTACTTTGCAGCCAGTAAGTAAGATGCAGCTACAGAAACAACCTAATCCACCTACAGATAAGGGTTAACGTGTACTGCTGTTTCCCTCAGAGATTTTGTTAGCGGCATCAGTAGTACAGACTGCTTCAAATGGTTGGATGCCGAGCATTGATGACTGCATTTCGTGAGCCACATGTGAGCCGTAGAAAGTGGGAGAACCTCTTGCTTCTCAGAGTGTGAGCACTTGCTGGGAGGTGCTCACATTTGCTTGTGAAATAGTCCCCTCGGGGTTCAAGAGGCAGAAATGAGAAACCAAAAGGGTTTTCTTAAAGTGTTTCCATGCTTCCATGAAGAGGGCATTACCTTGGCTATTAATATTAGTGACTGAGGCAGAAATCAGGTAGAGAGAGAAGAGATAGAAAAAGAGCTTTTTCCTGGTGCCATTCAGTCAGGATGCTGTTGGAATGTTTTGGAAGAAAACCCCATGAGTTACTGATGAGGCAGCTGTAAACAGGGGAAGTGACAGATGTAATGAAAGTCTCAGAGCCTGTCCTAGAAGAGGTCCTGGTATTGGTTGCCTGAGCATTATTTACATGAAGGCAAACAGATGGATATGTTTGATCAAATTCTGTGGGGTTCCTACATCAGAATTCTGTTTAGCATTCTGAATCTGCAGTTACAAACGCATGTATTTCTGATGCTTTCGCAGGAGCATCTTCCGTATCTTATTTTTTCGGTGGGACTTAAGGTTGTTGGGATAATGTTAAAATGGCACTTTACTATTTAATGCAGCTATTTCTATTGTGTTACTATTTCTTGTTGTGTCATGGTGATTTATTTCACTAAACACACTATAAGACAATCATAAGAGATAAATGAAGTTTGATCATGTATGCCATTTGGGGAGGATACATGTTAAAGAACTTAATAAACCACCCAGTTTTCATAGTAAAGTAGAACAGTATAATTTAATTCTCAAGAACTGGGATCAATATGCTGTGTCAGCAGGGTGGTGGTATTACTCCCCTTGGCTTAAAAAAATGAGAATGAAAGTGGAAAATCAGTAAAGCTTCACAGTCCTGCCAGCCCACTTTATGGGATATTAATGTATGTCTCTAAATTACAAAATCCATGAAGTTTCTTTTCTTCTAATTTTTTGGTTCATAATTTAGTGTTTTTGGCCACTTAGCAGCCCTCCATGTGTTCATACCCTTCTTCCGTCTCTGACGGAGTGTCCAGAGGTGTTCGTAGATTGTGCTAAAGATTCATTTTGTAGATACAGCCATTACCATGTAAGTTTTAAAAGAACTGTTATAATAGATTTACAGAACATAATAGTTTAGGTTAACTGATTTAACTGATGGCCAGTGCAACCACCTGAACGTTCAGGTCCCAAAAATTGAAAAGTTTTGTTGAGAACCAGAGGTAGTTTTACCTTGACATGAGGGAAGCGTAAGTCCATTCCATGGCATTGGTTGAGTCCTAGTTAAGTGATCACATGGGCATGTGTTTTTGTTAGATTTGCCGAATGATTAGTATCACTATTTGTATTCCAACTTTTTTTTGAATTTTATTTTATTTATTTTTTTATACAGCAGGTTGTTATTAGTTATCCATTTTATACATATTAGCGTACATATGTCAATCCCAATCTCCCAATTCATCCCACCACCAACCCCCCACCACCACCCCCACCGCCACTTTCCCCGCTTGGTGTTCATACGTTTGTTCTCTACATCTGTGTCTCTATTTCTGCCCTGCAAACCGGTTCATCTGTACCATTTTTCTAGGTTCCACATATATGCATTAATATACAATATTTGTTTTTCTCTTTCTGACGTACTTCACTCTGTATGACAGTCTTTAGATCCATCCATGCATCTACAAATGACCCAATTTCGTTCCCTTTTCTGGCTGAGTAATATTCCATTGTATATATGTACCACATCTTCTTTATCTATTCGTCTGTCGATGGGCATTTAGGTTGCTTCCATGTCCTGGCTATTGTAAATAGTGCTGCAATGAACATTGGGGTGCATGTGTCTTTTTGAATTATGGTTTTCTCAGGGTATATGCCCAGTAGTGGGATTCCTGGGTCATATGGTAATTCTATTTTTAGTTTTTTAAGGAACCTCCATACTGTTCTCCATGGTGGCTGTATCAATTTACATTCCCACCAACAGTGCAAGAGGGTTCCCTTTTCTCCACAACCCCTCCAGCATTTGTTGTTTGTAGATTTTCTGATGATGCCCATTCTAACTAGTGTGAGGTGATACCTCATTGTAGTTTTGATTTGCATTTCTCTAATAATTAGTGATGTTGAGCAGCTTTTCATGTGCTTCTTGGCCATCTGTGTATTTTATTTGGAGAAATGTCTATTTAGGTCTTCTGCCCATTTTTAGATTGGGTTGTTTGTTTTTTTAATATTGAGCTGCATGAGCTGCTTGTATATTTTGGAGATTAATCCTTTGTCCATTGATTCGTTTGCAAATATTTTCTCCCATTCTGAAGGTTGTCTTTTCATCTTGTTTGTAGTTTCCTTTGCTGTGTAAAAACTTTTAAGTTTCATTAGGTCCCATTTGTTTATTTTTGTTTTTATTTCCATTACTCTAGGAGGTGGATCAAAAAAGATCTTGCTGTGATTTATGTCAAAGAGTGTTCTTCCTATGTTTTCCTCTAAGAGTTTTATAGTGTCCGGTCTTATATTTAAGTCTCTAATCCATTTTGAGTTTATTTTTGTGTATGGTGTTAGGGAGTGTTCTAATTTCATTCTTTTACATGTAGCTGTCCAGTTTTCCCAGCATCACTTATTGAAGAGACTGTCTTTTCTCCATTGTATATCCTTGCCTCCTTTGTGATAGATTAGTTGACCATAGGTGTGTGGGTTTATCTCTGGGCTTTCTATCCTGTTCCATTGATCTATATTTTGTTTTTGTGCCAGTACCATATTGTCTTGATTACTGTAGCTTTGTAGTATAGTCTGAAGTCAGGGAGTCTGATTCCTCCAGCTCCGTTTTTCTTCCTTCAGGACTGCTTTGGCTATTCGGGGTCTTTTGTGTCTCCATACAAATTTTAAGATTTTTTGTTCTAGCTCTGTAAAAAATGCCATTGGTAATTTGATAGGGATTGCATTGCATCTGTAGATTGCTTTGGGTAGTATACTCATTTTTACAGTGTTGATTCTTCCAATCCAAGAACATGGTATATCTCTCCATTTGTTTTGTATCATCTTTAATTTCTTTCATCAGTGTCTTATAGTTTTCTGCATTCAGGTCTTTTGTCTCCCTAGGAAGGTTTATTCCTAGGTATTTTATTCTTATTGTTGCAGTGGTAAATGCGAGTGTTTCCTTAATTTCTCTTTCAGATTTTTCATCATTAGTGTATAGGAATGCAAGAGATTTCTGTGCATTAGTTTTGTATCCTGCAACTTTACCAAATTCATTGATCAGCTCTAGTAGTTTTCTGGTGGCATCTTTAGGATTCTCTATGTATAGTATCATGTCATCTGCAAACAGTGACAGTTTTACTTCTTCTTTTCCGATTTGGATTCCTTTTATTTCCTTTTCTTCTCTGATTGCCGTGGCTAGGACTTCCAAAACTATGTTGAATAGTAGTGGTGAGAGTAGGCATCCTTGTCTTGTTCCTGATCTTAGAGGAAATGCTTTCAGTTTTTCACCATTGAGAATGATGTTTGCTGTGGGTTTGTCATATGTGGCCTTTATTATGTTGAGGTAGGTTCCCTCTGTGCCCACTTTTTGGAGGGTTTTTATCATAAATGGGTGTTGAATTTTGTCAAAAGCTTTTTCTGCATCTATTGAGATGATCATATGGTTTTTCTCCTTCAGTTTGTTAATATGGTTTATCACATTGATTGATTTGCATATATTGAAGAATCCTTGCATCCCTGGGATAAATCCCACTTGATCATGGTGTATGTTCCTTTTAATGTGTTGTTGGATTCTGTTTGCTAGTATTGTGTCGAGGATTTTTGCATCTATATTCATGAGTGATATTGGTCTGTAATTTCCTTTTTTTTGTAGTATCTTTGTCTGGTTTTGGTATCAGGGTGATGGTGGCCTCATAGAATGAGTTTGGGAGTGTTCCTTCCTCTACAGTGTTTCGGAAGAGTTTGAGAAGGATGGGTGTTAGCTCTTCTCTAAATGTTTGATAGAATTCACCTGTGAAACCATCTGGTCCTGGACTTTTGTTTTTTGGAAGATTTTTAATCACAGTTTCAATTTTATTACTTGTGATTGGTCTGTTCATATTTTCTATTTCTTCCTGGTTCAGTCTTGGAAGGTTATACCTTTCTAAGAATTTGTCCATTTCTTCCAGGTTGTCCATTTTATTGGCATAGAGTTGCTTGTAGTAGTCTCTTAGGATGCTTCATATTTCTGCAGTGTCTATTGTAACTTCTCCTTTTTCATTTCTAATTTTATTGATTTGAGTCCTCTCCCTCTTTTTCTTGATGAGTCTAGCTAATGGTTTATCAATTTTGTTTATCTTCTCAAAGAACCAGCTTTTACTTTTATTGATCTTTGCTATTGTTTCTATTTCATTTATTTCTGCTCTGATCTTTATGATTTCTTTCCTTCTGCTAACTTTGGGTTTTGCTTGTTCTTCTTTCTCTAGTTCCTTTAGGTGTAAGGTTAGATTGTTTATTTGAGATTCTTCTTGTTTCTTGAGGTATGCCTCTATTGCTCTAAACTTCGCTCTTAGAACTGCTTTTGCTGCATCCCGTAGGTTTTGGATCATAGTGTTTTCATTGTCATTTGTCTCTAGGAATTTTTTGATTTCCTCTTTGATTTCCTCAGTGATCTCTTGGTTATTTAGTAACATATTGTTTAGCCTCCATGTGTTTGTGTTTTTTACGTTTTTTTCCCTGTAATTGATTTGTAATCTCATAGCGTTGTGGTCACAAAAGATGCTTGATATGATTTCAATTTTCTTAAATTTACTGAGGCGTGATTTGTGACCCAAGATGTGATCTATTCTGGAGAATGTTCCATGCGCACTTGAGAAGCAAGTGTAATCTGGTGTTTTTGGATGGAATGTCCTATAAATATCAATTAAATATATCTGGTCTATTGTGTCATTTAAAGCTTCTGTTTCCTTATTAATTTTCTGTTTGGATGATCTGTGTATTGGTGTAAGTGAGGTGTAAAGAAAGTCCCCAACTATTATTGTGTTACTGTTGATTTCCTCTTTTATAGCTGTTAGCAGTTGCCTTATGTATTGAGGGGCTCCTCTGTTGGGTGCATATATATTTCTAATCATTATATCTTCTTGGATTGATCCCTTGATCATTATATAGTGTCCTTCCTTGTCTCCTGTAACATTCTTTATTTTAAAGTCTGTTTTATCTGATATGATATTGTTCCTCCAGCTTTCTTCTGATTTCCATTTGCATGGAATATCTTTTTCCATCCCCTCATGTTCAGTCTGTATGTGTCCCTAGGTCTGAAGTGGGTCTCTTGTAGACAGCATGTAGATGGGTCTTGTTTTTGTATCCATTCAGCAAGCCTGGGTCTTTTTGTTGGAGCATTTAATCCATTCACGTTTAAGGTAATTATTGATATATATGTTCCTATTCCCATTTTCTTAATTGTTTTGGGTTTGTTTTTGTAGGTCCTTTTCTTCTCTTGTGTTTCCCACTTAGAGAAGTTCCTTTAGCATTTGTTGTAGAGCTGGTTTGGTGGTGCTGAATTCTGTTAGCTTTTGCTTGTCTGTAAAGCTTTTGATTTCTCCATCGAATCTGAATGAGATCCTTGCCGGGTAGAGTAATCTTGGTTGTAGGTTCTTCCCTTTCATCATTTTAAATATGTCCTGCCAATCCTTTCTGGATTGTAGAGTTTCTTCTGAGAAATGAGCTGTTAACCTTATGGGAGTTCCCGTGTATGTTATTTGTCGTTTTTCCCTTGCTGCTTTCAATAATTTTTCTTTGTCTTTAATTTTTGCCAATTTGATTACTGTGTGTCTCGGTGTGTTTCTCCTTGGGTTTATCCTTTATGGGACTCTGTGCTTCCTGGACTTGGGTGGCTATTTCCTTTCCCATGTTAGGGAAGTTTTTGACCTTAATCTCTTCAAATATTTTCTCGGGTCCTTTCTCTCTCTCTTCTCCTTCTGGGACCCCTATAATGCGAATGTTGTTGCATTTAATGTTGTCCCAGGGTCTCTTAGGCTGTCTTCATTTCTTTTCATTCTTTTCTCTTTATTCTGTTCTGCAGCAGTGAATTCCACCATTCTGTCTTCCAGGTCACTTATCCGTTCTTCTGCCTCAGTTATTCTGCTATTGATTCTTTCTAGTGTATTTTTCATTTCAGTTATTGTATTGTTCATCTGTTTGTTTGTTATTGAATTCTTCTAGGTCTTTGTTAAACATTTCTTGCATCTTCTCGATCTTTGCCTGCATTCCTTTTCTGAGGTCCTGGATCATCTTCACTATCATTATTCTAAATTCTTTTTCTGGAAGGTTGCGTATCTCCACTTCATTTAGTTGTTTTTCTGGGGTTTTATCTTGAAAATATAAAGATAAGATCTGGTACATAGCCCTCTGCCTTTTCATCTTGTCTTTCTGTGAATGTGGTTTTTGTTCCACAGGCTGCAGGATTGTAGTTCTTCTTGCTTCTGCTGTCTGCCCTCTGGTGGATGAGGCTATCTAAGAGGCTTGTGCAAGTTTCCTGATGGGAGGGACTGGTGGTGGGTAGAGCTGACTGTTGCTCTGGTGGGCAGAGCTCAGTAAAACTTTAATCTGCTTGTCTGCTGATGGGTGGGACTGGGTTCCCTCCCTGTTGGTTGTTTGGCCTGAGTCAAGCCAACACTGGAGCCTACCCGGGCTCTTTGATGGGGCTAATGGTGGACTCTGGAAGGGCTCACGCCAAGGAGTACTTCCCAGAACTTCTGCTGCCAGTGTCCTTGTCCTCACTGTGAGGCACAGCCACCCCCCGCCTCTGCAGGAGACCCTCCAACACCAGCAGGTAGGTCTGGTTCATTCTCCTGTGGGGTCACTGCTCCTTCCCCTGGGTCCCGATGCACACACTACTTTGTTTGTACCCTCCAAGAGTGGAGTCTGTGTTTCCCCCAGTCCTGTTGAAGTCCTGCAGTCAAATCCCGCTAGCCTTCAAAGTGTGATTCTCTAGGAACTCCTCCTCCCGTTGCCGGACCCCCATGTTGGGAAGCCTGACCTGGGGCTCAGAACCTTCACTCCCATGGGTGGACTTCTGTGGTATAAGTGTTCTCCAGTTTGTGAGTCACCCACCCAGCAGTTATGGGATTTGATTTTACTGTGATTACGCCCCTCCTACCGTCTCATTGTGGCTTCTCCTTTGTCTTTGGATGTGGAGTATCTTTTTTGGTGAGGTCCGGTGTCTTCCAGTCAATGACTGTTCAGCAGTTAGTTGTGATTCTGGTGCTCTTGCAAGACGGAGTGAGAGCACGTCCTTCTTCTCTGCCATTTTGATCCAATCTCCAATGGTCTGTATTCCAACTTCTTCTCCATGACTTTTCACCTTTATGTATCATGTTGGAATAATGTGGGCATTTGGGGATCATGTAAAGGAAAATTGATTTGGGTATACACTTTGTTTAGGTTGAGTGGGAAATATTTACATCATCCACAGTCACTTTCATTGCTGGTTATGTTATTCGTAGCTGTTCCACGATGGGAATGGCTCCTAAGAATGATCCTATTGCTGGCTCACCTGACAGTGTAACTGCAAGTTGTAGGGTCAAAGTCACAAGATGTTATAGTATCTGTCACCAGATCCTGTAAATATGTAGATTGTGGAAGAGAAACTGGGTTTGAATGTATGGAGCCAGAGGCTAATCTGTGGTAAATTCCTCCAAATCCTATATCTCATAATAAACTTGATAAAGGTTTTCATGAATTTGATACAGTATGAAAATTTTACGTGGCATTACCGAAAACAAGTTGTAAAAATGAAAGGATCTTTTCTCAACTATAACAACAAGGAGAACAATAAAATTCTATCAGCCATGCCATTGGAAAGATTAAATTATCTTTCTCTTGTATCTATAATTTTCTCAATGAAATTATTTCTGTAAAATTCTACTCTGTACACAAAATTCTCTCTGTGAAATTATGGGTACTGTGAAGAGATCATAATCTTGTGTTTCTGTAAAGAAGGCTTCCCAAATCATGTCAGTTTAAGGCCTCAGAAAACTTGTATCCTCCCCTAAGGAGGAGACATTTTTCAACACTTGGATAAATGCTACATACCTAGTGATCATTATATTGGTTCAAAAGTGTGATGAATCAACCATATCCTCAGATATGCTTTAAATATTGAAAAGCACTTGCCACATGGCTAGGGATTTGTTTGAATTAAGAGAGTATCCTAAGGGTGATTCTGAGTACTTTTTAAAAATTCTGGTCAAAATTTTATTTATGCAACTTTAGTTGGTTTTTCAAGTAATTAAACCTCAAGTGTTAGTTTCCTTTTTAGTCAAATTCTGTAGAAAAATATCCATTTTTTCACCCCAAGAATAATCCCTCAATTTGATAAGATTCAATAATATCAATAATATTGACGTCAGTGATTCTGATCCTGGACTGTCATTGATCTTGGTACCCTGTCCCACTGCTTACTTCTGCCTCAGGTGAGAACTGGAAAACAACTGTATCTGAAATGCAAGAAGCTATTAGCACCTTTTCTTTTCCTCAGTTCCAATCCTCACTTGCACCTCTCACTTAGATTTCTTTAGTTGTCACCAGAGACAGAGCAGGCACTCCCTAAATGTTTGTTGGATGAATTACAGTAGTTATTTATTTAGCTGTGTGTTACTGCTACATTCACCTCCACTAGACCACTGGCAGCTATAGAGCATATTCTTCTCCATTTTCCCCAGCAACCATCCTAGTGTCTTTAGTCTAGTGACACTAAATACATGTGGCGGAGGTGGTGGTGGTGGTGTTACTGTCCTATAAAAATCATACTCTAACCAACCAAGAATACTGTAGTAATATTTTGCTCTTTTGATAGAGAAACTCCTTGTTACCTCACTTCTCAATCCTGAGTATTGTCCACTAAACCATACTGAATCTCTATTAAAATGTATATGAATGTACTATACCGTAGAAAGTGTTGCAACTGGACTCAAATCTTGGGCATGATTTTCTTGAATTTCTTCTGTTTTCAGTTCCTATATGCACTCTTTATGTGAGTAAGCTGAACATTAGCACATTTATCTACATCTCTTCATTTCTATTCTACAGCAATAGCTCCTTAGAGTAATATCTGAAGTTATAGTAATTTTCTTCATATCAGAGAATTTCTAACTATGTTAATGGAAGTTAGACTGGTTGCAGAGACATTCGTGAGAACTACCTATGCTGTAACATTTAAACAATTTATTTGATCTCTCTTTAGCTTACCTGCTCATGCCTTTGGAGCATTGGTGTTGACCTTGTTGGAACTTTGTCTATAATCATGATAAGTCGTTCAATAAACTCTAACAGAAAATGACATTTAAATTTCCAAGTGATTTATTAACCCTTTAAATACTTTGTGATGTGCCGTGTCCATCTTAGCAAAGAGATACTCTTGTGACACTATTTTTATATATTATGTCCCTGAATGCCCAATGCTTAATGACTTCAGATTTTTTAAAAATAATAAAAGAAGAATAATAAATGTGTAAATAAGAGATAATAGTAGCATTGCCCATTGCCTGATAAAAAATGAGGAATAATCTTTGAGGACAGCAGGGGATAATAAAAGTTCATTAGCTGTCGAGCTGCCACCCTGTTTTTTCAAAGCAGCTATGTGACTTTAGCCTTGTGTCTGGGCTTCCATTTCCTCACATGTAAAAATCAGGAAATGTATTGCCCCTGTTTCTTCACCTGGCCTACCCCTAATCATCCTTCAAGATTCATTTCAGTCATCCTTTTGTTTGGAAAGTTACTGCTGACTCCCA
Organism: Eubalaena glacialis; assembly: GCF_028564815.1. Lineage (NCBI taxonomy): Eukaryota > Metazoa > Chordata > Mammalia > Artiodactyla > Balaenidae > Eubalaena > Eubalaena glacialis. The sequence goes on along the minus strand of NW_026871768.1, from coordinate 931 downwards.
GGGGTGGCTGGGTCCCTTCCCTGTGCATCAAAGCCCGTATGGCATTCTGTTGAAGTTATCTATTTATTACTTTCTCTCCCTCTTTAAAGCATGGGTTCCTCAGGGCCAGGGACCATACCTTTGTACCACGAGTATGTGGCTCAGAGTGGAACACATAAAAGAAAGTTGATTAAAAAGACAAGCCAAGTTCATATTCTATTTATCTCTGAAACTAGATCTTGGCTCCGACACCAACTGGTTATGTAGCCTTGGCCAAGTTACTTAATTTGCATAGGTCTTTGTTTCCTCCTGTAGAATGAGGATAATAGTGGCTGCCTTACCAGTGTTATTGTCAGAATAAACTAATAAGTAATATTTGTTAAGCTCCTAACAAAGTGCCTGGCATATAGAAAGCACTCAATTAGTGCTATTAGTATTATTATTATTAGCCAAATACATTTTTGTTGAAATAAACTGAAGTTTAATGAAACTTAATGGTCATTTCATTCTGTTTACTGACTACGAAATAAAAACAGATCCTTTTAGTCTTCTGAATTTAGATATGGGGCAAAATGGCCATCTGTTACAAGAGTATGCTTACTGTTGTTTATGTGCATTGTTAAGAACTGTGAAGGGTCTGAGATATTTACCCTATTTGCAAGCTAATACATTAGCCTGCCACAGTTTCACAGAACAGGGAAATCCTGGATCAGAGACAAAGGGCAGTTATCACTCACAGCAATAGTAGTAGCCAGAGTATTAGCATTTGTACCAGTTCCCTGAACCCTAAGTCGCATTCAGTGATTCAGAGAGAGCCTGGTGATGTTTACACTTCAGGGGGAGAAAATCTGAGCTTAGGGAACCTGACTCTTTTGTATCAGGCAGTAAGCATACCTAATCTTTGCCACTAAGTAAACATTATCCCTATTACACTGGACAGTAGACAAACCTG